>NW_026851596.1:0-101114 GCF_026571515.1 Ruditapes philippinarum
ATGCTATATGAACCTCTGATGTTTGTAATCTGTTGGGAATTACACTTTATAAATTTATAATTTAGCTAAAACCTAATAAATACTTTAAAAAAGTGTCACTGTAACCTTGACTTTTGACCTATATAGTCTACTGGTAATTCTTACACAAAAAAGTGCTTCCTATCAGTACAGATATATACATTAAAAAATAAGCTAACAAATGAAAAATTGCTCTTCTGACCAAGTATTACAAACCAACATAAGGATGCCTGGCCATAAAACAAACCTGGCTTTTATTGTAAGTTTGACATTAATTTATCTTCTATTTCACTTTGGAAATTAAACTTATATTAAACCCAACAACAAAAATATTCAACCATATAAATCAATTAATGATTTTGACCTTGTATGATAACCAAATTCCATATGACAAATCTAAAAACAAATTTTGACATTTTAAGTCATTTCACTATTTCTTAAAACTATACATACTGGCACATAAAAATAGATATGCCTTAAATATGTAGCTAAAAACTGTCAATTTACTTAAATTTCAACAGCTTTCCAAACAACTTACATGTATATACATTGATGTATTCAGTATATTAACTGATTAATAAAACACATTAAAAAAATCCTATTTAATTTTAGCAAGCTTCATCAAATTTGTCTGAAAAAAATGTATTTATTCAAAATCTACATTCAATTTTAACCAGCATAATCAAAATTTATATTGTTAAAAAATGATGTACCGTAAAATTCCTAATAAACGCCCCTCCCCTAATAAAGGCCCCCCAGGCCTTTTGATAAGGAAAACAATCTACTCAACAGTGCTGAACTCGTATTAAAGCCATAATTTTATTCAAATCACTCAGAATCCATTTTATTTTATAGTAAACACAAATATGTATAATATGAAATTTAAAACCTTAACACTTTTTAATGTTATTTCCACTTGCTAACACTAAATGTATTTACAGTGATTTTTGGATTTAGGAAAAACTGTGTTGTAATAATAGCCCTTCTTTTGGAAAATGTTTAGCCCACGGGGGCGTTTAATAGGAATTTTACGGTATACATTGTATTTTTCCATAATCTATGTTTTAATCATACAGTCAAGACTCTTAAATAGAAGTATTTACAAATTATTTCCAGGACTGTTTCCCTGAACCGGAATCCTGGATGCTTGTTACAAATGTTATAGGCTATATTAAAGGTAGAATGTAATATTTTAGCTTACCTGAAGTGTGTTAGTTTATCAGGATCTGGCAAATTTTCAAAATTGCCTTCCTTGTATTCTTTTATTGTTGCATCCACATCAGATTTAGTGGCTACACATCTTTTCTATAGAATAAATAAATGCCAAGTGGACTTATTGATTCTCAATGAAATCAAGGTGTAGTTTTGTACAAAACAATTGTTATATAAACATTTAGAGGAAAAAGTTGAAGAGTCTGTTTACATAAGAGCTCAACAACAAAGATTTCATGAAAAAGTTTCTACTTTCAACATTTTTTAAAAGCAGTATACGACTTAAAATTAAACAATATATCTATAATAATTGATTTATCTAGCAATTTGTGATAGAATTTACATAAACTTTACTATATTTACATAAATGCTAAAAAGAAGTTACATTAACTTAATTTTTACTGTTTACATAAACTGAAACAAAAAAGGAAGTTACATAAACTATTTACATGGGCTCATCCTGTAAAGTAGTTACATAAACTATTTGCAAAACTGACAACATGTAAAGTATCTCATGAATATACATTTACCCTATACCATATAAAGTAATAACATAAACTTTTAACAAACATGTAGACTCACACAAAGCTAAGTAAAAAAAAAAAAAATGTTACATAATCTATTTATATAGACGTATACAGGTATCTTATTAAAAGCTAGTTATTTCATTAACAACTGTTAACCAAGGGTTCTATACATCTAGCATTAAAATTTTCTGAGAGTAGTTACATAAACTATTTACAAAAGTTTCTATATTAATACATGTCTATCAAGCAATTTCTATGACAAGTATTGCGGTTAGGACTTTGTTTTTCCTAATCAGGAGTTAAAAAAAGCCTACTTAAGAAAAATAAAATTCTAATTAGGACTTTGCCACACATAATTAACAGTTACAAAAGCCTCAATATGACTTTGTAACTCCTAAGTAGGATTTTATTTATCCTAATCAGGAACTCACAAAGTCCTAATTGGGCATTTGTTTTTCCTTGTTAATCTATTTTAACTCCTAATTAGAAAATACAAAGTCCTAATTATACTTTTTACTCCTTATAAATATTAGGATTGCCATCATATTTCTCCGAATTGCCTATTCACAATTAAAAAGAATCCTGATTAGAAATACAATGTCCTAATTAGTTCTTTCCTCCTAATTAGGAATTTATAAAGCCTTATAAGGCCAAAAAACCTAAACTTTAGGAGTTTAAATCCCAGTTAGGCTTTCATTTCTCCAAATTATATATAGGTTTATTAACTCTTAATTATAAGCACTTTAAAGTTGTGCTAGAAGTAAATAAGATTTTGTAGGCTTTATATAACATTTATTTTTTAAAAACCAGGCTACTGATCAATGCAGATAATAATAATTTACACAACGTATTAAAGTCGAGAACAGACTTTTAAAATTTGAAACGTAAGAAGTAAACTGCTGTTAAGCTAAGCTTCGCACGTGCACTTACCTGTACAAGTTTCTGCGGCTGAACCGAAAGTACGCCAATCCGAAAGTTACTTCCGATTAAATTTATCACACTGTTTGTATTTGTACAAACAGAACGAACAAGTACTGCCGTAGTCATATCTAAATTTATCTTTTCATATAACTTAGTTTACTGATAATTCTTCATGAATGCTCGGCTCAGCGTTATTTCTTTTAGATATATTCGCCTATTGACGCAATGCCCTATGCGTATTTCGTTATATTTTTAGATGACCGCGCATGCGTGGTGATGCAATAATCACACGGATTGATTATCGCTATGCACATATAAGCATGTGTGCGCATGCGCTCAGCTCGAGCGCTTATTGAACTTTACATGTATATCATTTATATAAATTATATACTAACTAACAGAGTCAGTGATTAATATACACCATTTATAGGAAAGTCTGAACAACATGTTAGTATTTAAACGTTATGAAAATCAACATTTTATAATGGACAGTCTAGGAGCTGTTTTATAGTAGACCTACATAGAATCATACAACATAAGTTCGCATAGTTATAATGTGTGTACCAAGATGGGATGAGGTTGGGTTTTACCGTTAAGGTCATATGATGACCTTCCAGTTTTACTCTTGAAGTAAGACTTTCACGTGCAGGGGCTTGAATGGTCTCGTACGTACGGCGTGAATAATTAATTGCTTGTGAAACTTAAACATAAGAGAACCGAAGAAGTGTACAAACTCAATATTCTTGTTTATTTAAAATGAGGTTGAATAAAATTAAAAAAATAAAATAAAATAAAATAAAATAAATAATAATAAATATAAACATAAATAAATAAATAAAATAAATAATAAAAAAATAAATAGGAAAGTTCAATCATAGGTTAGATCTAGTTATTTAATTCTTAAACTGGATATGACTAGATAGATCTATTTGAGAATTTTAATTTGATTCAGTTGATCGATAATAATTATATTTGTAAACCAAAGTGTAATTTATATAGCACGAAAAATAATGTATTCGTATGATAAACTTGTATCTGTGTCTTGCTTTTATTATCGAAATAGACTGAAAGCTGAACATTTAGCAAAAGATTTCAAGAAACTACGAATATAGGATCTATGTACATGTATATCTTTGATGCACAACATTATAACAATCGCCATTATTTATGTTGTAAACAAACTATAATTCATGACTGTGAATAAATCCATGTCTGTGAAGAAAACGGTGGTTGTGAACTAAACAATGGTTGTAAACAAATCTATTGTTATGAACAAATTCATGAATGTGAACAAATCAGTGGTGGTGAATTAATCCATGGTGATTGTGAAATTGATGATTGTGAATAAATGTATGTTTTTGATCAAATTTATGAGTATGAACAGGATTTAGACACATTTGATGTTCCTAAGACTTGTGTTGCACTATTGTCGTCTGATAATAGATTAATTTGGCAACAAAAATGTAAATCACAACATAAACAAAGCTTGATCGTTACAAGTAAAATTACGCAACAATCTTCGCTGGTCTTTTAATAGCTACGCATCTATAATAATAAATAACTCCCTTTACTCCAGCTTCCATTTTCTTAGTCCAGTATAAATTTTGGGGATATCAAGATGAAAATTTGAAATTTGGTCAGCAAACAGTAAAGAATTTGGTATGTGCTTGGATAGCCTGACTCTTTGCTTGTGGGAATGGAAAATCGTTTTCGATAGAGAAGGAAACTATGATGATGTGTTAAATAAAAACAAAAACGAACCGCTAAAATTATCAAGCACGACATTCACACCGTTTATGAAATATGACACCCGTTTAATAAAACAATTTTCATCAAACTCCCCAAACCCCTGTTGTGCATGCATGTTCCAACCACAAATCTGGACGTAATATTTTAGAAAAAAATAACTTTGTAAGATATCACCGTACATAGTGTGCAAATGTGCATTTTGTTGAAATCCATGTACGACAAAATTGATAATGTCGTAGGCTCGGTTTGATTGAGCCTATTCATGGAAGTCATTGTTTCATTGCGCGATTTACATGATTTATAACTATCGATTTTAAGCTCCTTTAATAAAGAAAAATCCCGGATATCCGCATGTTTTAGGGTGCATTTAAGTGCAACTCCTTAAGGGAAGTGAGTTATTTAATGTGATATTTCATGAACCCGGACGACATAACACAAAAAATATTAACTTGATCTTCCATTTTATGTAATACCATACCATATATTTTAAGGATTAACTGTTCCTCGAAAGTTGACAAAATGTGACGTCAGGCGATCGCCAGTTTTCGGTGATCACATAATAATATGTTTTATATAATCCTATTATCGCCGATAATGATTTTCCTTCGCCATCAAATTATACCTGAAAAGGAATTCTTGCCTGCACGTGTTAAATAGCAGCTTTTTAATTTTGTCATATTAAATTAATGCTTTTGAATTCCCTTACATTACATGTACATTACTATAAATTTTGCATAATTTCAACTGTGGTCAAAATGACAAAAAGTTTAAAGAGGTGGGTGTATATAATGTATATCTTTTTACCCGTTTATGCAATGATTCCGTCCGTCTGTGTGTATGTACCAAAATCATCGTAGCATTCTTAATTCAAAGTTAAGCAAGGGAGACGATGCATGAATTATTTCAGGATCAAGCTCATCGCAGTGACCTCCCTTCCACATAAAAGGGTTAAAAATTCTATTTTTTAATTAATAAACCATTCATGGTTGGTTAGATTATTATATGTCAACTTATTTTTCTCTTCGAGCGTTAGAAAGCAAAATGTGCTACCAAAGAATAATAACTTGTAAAGCAGTTTTCTGAAGAATAATCTTTGCATCTAAACCATATCAAGATTTGCTAAGATGTTGGACTCCAACATTACTAATGATTTCATTGACTCGTTCATATGGGACCTGTTAAAGGAACACCACTAAGGTCCAAAAACCTTAAACTTATAAACGGAATTTCTTGGCTAGATCAACATAGGCATAAAACAGAAAGATCTGCAAAAGATAATTAAGAAATATACTCAGAAAGAATTTGAAAATCGTATTGTTGTGCTATTCTTGTAGTTTAATAGGAAGGAAGTCTTATATTTTATCTTGACATCCATAAAATTGTAATAGGAAGTTCCAATCATGTACAGATGGGCTGATTATCTGTCAGTACCCACTATATATTACATACTTTAATAGGAAAAGATAAGAGTATCTTTGTAAAACAAAGCAGTCTGATTATTATAAACGTATCATTAGTATGCTAGTTCTCATGCCGTTGCTTTAGTGTTTTCTCTTTTGAACTATTTCACTAATGTACAGTTTGCCTCTTGAAAAACAGGGAAGATGTTAAAATTGTAAAAAGAAAACAACAAAAAGCAACAAAAACAAGCTTTTAGAATCTTTGTCCATCTTGATGAAATCTTATATACTGTTAAAGGTTTAATAAATTGGAAAAGTTTGGCTTTCAGCTACTAAGTAGTACTACAAAGTATTTAAAATGGTTCAAAGTCGCAATTACGTAAATGTAGTGGGAAACCTCCTAATCAATAAATATATATATGTATATTGAGAAGATGCATGATTCTTCAAATACATTGTAATATGAACATCTAACGAGCACAAAGCTTGCAAGTTTTCCCCCCTTTCTTTTTTTAACTGAATATTCGAAGCTTTGACAAAAAATATCATCACCTGCAAAATCAAAGACTTTTCTTACTATTTATTATATAAAGTTCTACGGCAAAATCTCCATGGTCTGGAAATGTTCTCCATTCTGGAAATTTTCACCGTTTTATATTACATTGCCAGTGTCAGTGTCAACATTGTCCTCTGGTAAATGGATTATTCAAATTGCTCTTCCAAACGATGATCTTTGATTTTTAACTTTACTTAGTGGACTAGATTTTTATGATGTAATTGTATTCTTAATCCATTACATGTATTATCAAAGGGTTCAGTTAAAAATATCTGCTTTATAAAGCAAAGTAATGGCAGCCTGGTTGAGTTCGGACTGCTAATAATGTTTGCCGGCGACAAGCCGTTGTTTCCTTGAGCAATAAAACTTAATGTTTTTAAACTTAGTAATGGTTGGTTCAACTGATTCGAGTGTTTCGAAATATGTAGAGATTAAAGTTTCCAACACAACTGAACTAAAATAAATTTTGTTTTAAATAAAGCAAAGCTTTCATTACTGGACCCCAGATATTGCTCCTATAATATAAGTCAACAAGAGCTGTCACCCAAGTGATGAATGCCTCCGAAAAGGTTTCTTCAGCATGCAGGTATTATGAAAAGAAAAGAGAATGAAAGTATCTAATTTGTGAATATTAATTGTTCTTTGTATTATTGTACCTGTAATCTCTAATTGTGATAGCATGAACCTTCAAAATATAAGTGTGACCTTAATCTTTGAAGAAGGGACGTGGTTCCTGGACGCGACAAAATGTTGTTATGAGATAGACATTTGAGCGAAATTATTTCAAAATCCCTCAATGCATGACAACGTTACAATCTGGACATGATTGTTGTGTAAGTGGGGACAGACAGACATGAGCCTTAGCCGCGACACATTGTCTTGATATGGAAGACATTTGTGCCAAGTTATTTTAAAATCCTTCCATGGATGACAAAGTTACAGTCCGGACATGAATGTGTATCTTCAAACTCTTCTCGAGAGAATGAGTACCTTCAAACTATAAGTGTGACCTTGACCTTGAAGGTAGGGACATGGGTCTTTGTCGCGACATGTCGTCTTAATGTGGTAGACATTTATGCCTAGTTATTTTAAAATCCTTCGATGCATGACAAAGTTGCAGCCCGGACACACACGTGTGTACCTATAAACTCTAATTGTGATAAAGTGAACTTCAAAATGGTAGTGTGAAGTTGACCTTTGAGGTAGGGGCGCGACACATCGTCTTGATGTTGTAGACATTTATGCCAAGTTATTTTAAAATCATTCGATGCATGACAAAGTTACAGCCCAGACACGATTGTATGTACCTATTAATTCTAATTGTGATAATGTGAAACTTCAAAATGTTAGTGTGACCTTGACCTTTGAGGTAGAGACGTAATTCTTTGACGCGACACATTTTCTTGATGTGGTATACATTTATGCCTAGTTATCTTAAAATCATTCGATGCATGACAAAGTTACAGTCCGGACACGAATGTGTACCTAATTTCTCTAAAATTGAGATAATGTGAAACTTCAAAGTGATAGTGTGACCTTGACCTTTGAGGTAGAGACTTAATTCTTGAACACAACACATCGTCTTGATGTGGTAGACATTTATGCCAAGTTATTTCAAAATCCCTTATGTATGACAATGTTACCGTCCTGACAGAATGAAGTGGGACGGACGGTGCGATTATATTATGCCTCCCTTCGGGAAAAAAATGATGAAAACAAATTAATCCATACTGCAAATGTACATAATATATGTACTTCGTGACACATAATATATGTACTTCGTGACAACAAACGAACTTTAAATGATAATGATTTATTTCTGAAAATACATAACAATTTTTTTCTACATTAAAACTGTAAACAACAAAAGTTTGAAGAGCAAATCAATAATTATATCTCTGTAAATTACATAAATAAGCAAAACTAAATGTCACAAACGTAACATTATATGAGCTGGAAACCAGCATCAAAAACAGCATTATTCCATTGGTCCATCTTATCATATGATCAGAATCAACCAATCAGCAGTCTTGTATTAAAAGTAAGTTCCAAAGTTCCTAAACAATGCTTCAGATCTAGAGCAAAAAAAGAAATATTAAAAAAAATCTTTTATTGTTTTTGCTTCAAATTAAACAATTATAACCATTACACCAACCATTAAACAAATACATGTTAAATTTTACCTCAATAAAGATATCATTTATAAAATTTGTTAAACTTAACATCATCAAAAAGTGATACCCAGGTGACAGCGTTATCAAGTATGCATGGACCTAGCACTGTGGAGAATGTCAAGAAAAAAAGGCATTCAACAAGGAAGAATTCTGTTTTGCATTTGCCTTACTAATTTAGCCTTGGAGGATTTTTTATTGCTTTAGTTACCAAATTAGCCATAGATGATACTTTATTGCTGTAGGGTTAACAAATTAGATGATACTTTATTGCTCTAGAGTTACAAAATTAGCCATGGAGGATACTTTATTGCTTTAGAGTTAACAAGCTAGCCACTTCATTTCTCTAGAGTTACCCAATTACCATTAGCCATGGAGGAATCTTCATTGCTTTACAGTTACCAAATTAGCCATGGAACATTCTGTATTGCTCTAGAATTACCAAATTAGTCAAGGAGGATACTTAATTGTTCAAGAGTTACCAAATAAGCCATTGAGGATACTTTATTGTTCTGGAGTTACCAAATTAGCCATGGAGGATACTTTGTTGCTCTAGAATTATCAAATTAGCCAGGGAGGATACTTTATTGCTCTAGAATTATCAAATTAGCCATGGAGGATACTTTATTGCTCTAGAAGTATCATATTAGCCATGGAGGATACTTTGTTGCTCTAGAATTATCAAATTAGCCAGGGAGGATACTTTATTGCTCTAGAGTTTCCAAATTAGCCATGGAGGATACTTTATTGCTCTAGAATTATCATATTAGCCAGGGAGGATTCTTTATTGCTCTAGAATTATCATATTAGCCAGGGAGGATTCTTTATTGCTCTAGAATTATCAAATTAGCCATGGAGGATACTTTATTGCTCTAGAATTATCATATTAGCCAGGGAGGATTCTTTATTGCTCTAGAATTATCAAATTAGCCATGGAGGATACTTTATTGCTCTAGAATTACCAAATTTGCCATGGATTTTTATTGCTCTATCAACTGACTGTGTAAATGAGATAACCAAGAAATTTAAAACATATAAACTTTTCATATGCTAAAAGTAAAGTGTTTTGCTACTAATGGATGATGGAAATTCAGAAATAAAATGTATAGACATAATTTATAAATACTAACTTCTACGCTACTAGTAACTACTGTGAAATCATTTGTATTCGTGGGCATGAAATTTCGTGGTTTTACCAAAACAGGCATTTTCGTGGGTTCTTAAATTCGTGGATTTTCATTTTCTTGTAAAAAAAAAATAAGTAATGGAAAGTAATCTTTCACTTAATCACCGCGCTGTTTTACTTACCCCGTGTATATAACACAGCTCTTGTCAATAAATTTAATCCTGGCCTCTGGCAGTAACACAATTACTGCCGATAATTGACTGCAATTAACACCTTTGTGTGACATGATATGCAGCTCCATTATATGCCCCTATAATTCGCCAATGTAAACATCGCATAAATTATACGACATCTGCCAATTTTTAACCAGCCAGTAAAAAAGTTAACACCCCGAATTAGTCCAAAACTACACACTACATCACATCGACTGTGTAAATTTATATGCATATAAATTAATACCAGTAAATGGCTCAATACAGTTACATACATGTATGTGTGCATCTAGTGTAAAGGCGACGGCTTCTTTGATATTTTCGGAATAGCAGTCACACAAAAACATATTGAAAAAAATATATTTAAATGGATCATATAAACACTAGTCGTTAAAAGTTTTATCGGGGATAATTAATGCACTTGGTTCCCATATTTACTCGATTATGTCACGTATTCTGGCTAACACAATCAAGTAGCCTACAACGATCAAGTAGTCCCCTGATGTTTACATGCGACGAACATTTGTGACAGCAAACTGAAGACATACAATCGATTTTTCTTTCAAGTGTCTTAAATATTGCAAAATTAAACTATTTATGGATTTAATTTGTCACTGACCTGATTAGAATATACATTCATACCACAAATATCGGCCGGAAAAGCGCCGACGCATGTTGAGATATATGGAACAGAGACATGGTAAGAAGCGTTTGTTGGGATAAAATTTCGTCGGGTCTTAAATTCGTGGATTGACCTATCCACGAAAACCACGAAAATTCGTGCCCCACGAATAATGATGATTTCACAGTATATTGTTCTTAAAATATAGAATAATAACTAGATAATAAATACTTTCCTTTTTGTAAATATCAAATAATAGGCTTTTCAATATATGTAATATTTTGGATATTACATATACTGAAACATGTAATTGTTCATTGTTAAAGAGTCTTTTTATTTCACAGTTAAAGGGACTCAGGAAATTTTTTTAACATGACGGGATTTGAAACAATTTTTTTTTTTGAGATTTTTTTTAAGATTTTCAAAATTTATGGGTTTTTTATTTTATCTTTTGTTACTTAAAGGAACTTGGTTAAGGGGGCTCTTATTAAAAATGTAAAATCTTTTCTCTCTTGACTTTTTGTAATATGAAATCATCTTGTCACCCCCCAAAAAAGATTTCACATTACATGCTCTATCTGTAAGTGAAAATTAAATACATCAACTTTAAAAAGGAAAGTTTTTGTACAAAGAACTTCAGAACAGTTTTTTTTTACAATGATTTATGAATTCAAACCATGATCAAATGGTGTTAAACAAACTCATAAAGGCCGGCTATTAAATCATAAAAAAAATTCTTTGTAATATTTATTACATCTGTTTGTTTGATTTAAAACCCTGATTTCAAACTGTAAAATAATCGTAGTTAAAGACCTTTTTAAGTATACTTGAAACACGTAAATGAATTTATTAACACATTTCATGTAAGAAAAAAAAAGTGGTCTTCAAACCAAAATAACACTTAGCGAATCAGTCGTAAATTTATAAAATTTATAATTCACTAAAATTAGTAGACAACAGATAAACTATCTGGACGGATTAAACTTGTAAACATGACAAATAAAAACTTAAATAAAGAATATACAATAACAAAAATACAAAAAAAAACATTTAAAAAAAAAACTTGCAACTTTTTAAAAAAATGTTGCAAAAGAATACTGGGACTTTGCAATGTTACAGCACAAAAATAGTGGATCAGTCTCAATCAACAATGTATAAATTCATGTATATACAATGCATTACTTCGCCATGTCACATATGGAATGTTTTACTACAAATGACTAAGTATCTCCAAATTAGGTCAAAGGTTATAGAACAGTAAATGGAGCTCAATCATTGGTCAATTTTGAATGTACTATTTAAATTAACCAATCGTATTATCAAAATTCTAATTTCATAGATATTGTAAATTTATATATATATATATTTTTTTAATTCAAAATCAGTAATTAGAGAATTTGAAACAAAATAATTATATCTTTTTTACACAAATCCTTTTAAATTAATTCCTATATCTTCTGGAACTGAAAGTGATTTGTTTTTGCCACCTATCTAATATTCTATATGATTCTGTGGAGTTAAAAAAAAGACCCGATAACATAAAAATGTATTATTTCAATAACTCTTGATATGATGTAACACAATGCATTTCTTGTCAAATATTTTCATACCAATACATAACAGATCTTACTAAAATGATGCCCTTCAAAAAAAAGTTTCATAAAAAAGAAACATACATTGTACATAGACTTTAGCATTACAAATAATAAATATAAAATGCACATAGTTTTCTACAAAAAAAAATCATACACTTGTTTTAATTGGCCGACACACTAAATTATTAAACAAAAACAACAAAATTATTCAAAGAAGAGTTCAAAATTGATATCACAGACAAATGTGTTCAATAAAATAGTGCATGGCAACATAAATGTCAATAAATAGAGATATAAAACCACAAATGTATATTGTAGTTATAAGCAGTTGCCTCTTAATATAATATATCAATTAAAAAGTTAATAATATATATTTACAATTATTCAATAACAAATATCACAGATACTTTAGATCATTAGGGCTTCAAAACGCAATTTTTAAAACCAGTCTTAAAATGCAGCCTCCCAATTGGACAATTCAAATTTTTGAATCTGTATCAGCCAATCAGAAGTCCCATGCTCTTTTAGACTGGTTTTCAAAAAGCAAACTTTTATACTTTTATCAAATGTGGATCCAAACTAAGTACCACTGCCTGGGTAAACTCAAAATAGATGAATGAATAAAAAAGTATTATAATTAATAATTGCTATTTTTAAAAAAGTGAAACAATCTATAAATTTTATAATTTATTTTTTATGTCATAAAATCACAGATATCATCTTTTTCATGGGAATGTTTTGTTACAAATTCAAATTGTTATTCACGTTAATTGAAAACATGTTTTAAAAACTAACCAGTGAGGACCAATTTTTTTTTACCTCTTATTTTCTTAACTTGACTATAAAATTGATGATAATATTGATACATAAAATCATTTGTTCATTTTTATTTCAAAAGTAAATCATTTATCATTACTGCATTGGTATATTGAGTAAAAAATCTCAACATTCCAATGCTTTAGTCTTATTTTGCAGATATTCCATCATTTAAAAAAATTCAACAACACTCATTACATTTACAGAACAAATGTACTTTTCCATCACTGACCTAAACAAATCAATTCATACAGACTTAGTACCATGTTTTTACAAACTTCAGCCGTTTTGATTTCTAAAATTACCCAAGTATGTCCATTTTACTTACACATCTATTATCAAGATGGTAATGCAACACAGTCTGATAGTTCTCTATTTTCATTGGTCCATTCAAGTCCTAGATGAATAAACAACCAATCAGATGCAGACAATCACAGACTGGTATTAAATTTCCATCAAATAAAATGATGTGTGTCTAATTTAACATACCTTCATGGCATAAATAACAAAAAAAAAATGTGTATTTACAAAATATTCAAAATTAATGTTACATCAAAATCGCATGAATCAGCATTGCTTTAAAAAGATCTAAAAATAGCACAAATTATTGACTAAAATCTAATGTAATTTTTCATCCATTTTGTGCTCGTTTTTCTTTCATTTTGAGGTATGATTCTCTATTCAAAGCAGCCTGCGTCTCCATCTCTTTTCTTGACGCCTTTCTCATCTCATCAATTTTGGATGCATCCATACTTGACACGTCACCACCGCACAGAATCCATGGATGACACAGAACATCAATGGCTGTGTAACGACGCTTCTTGTCCACTACCAAAAGATGCTCTATCAAGTCTTTGGCACCTAGAAATATCAATATAGGTAAAATATAATATTTCAATATGTCTAGAGCAGGACATCTCAATTATCAGTACTACAGTAGTGAAAAAATTAAGATTTTTTCATTCTGTTCCAGGCTTCAAATGAATGGTTCCCCATTGTCTGAAGTTATTACTTTATTTCAATCTCTAAATGAGTGGGGAATCATTGTCTGAAGTTATTACAAGTTGGCTTTAATGTTTAGTGTTGTTCTTGTTGTTGGACTTAAGGTCACAACGATATTGTAAATAGTGACTTTTCAGCTTTTTGAGTGGAAGTAGACCTCAAGTGTCCCTAACATATTATTTCAGGCACATTAGCAGACTATCAGCTTTCATCTATGCTATATCATATAATTTCTGTGAGTTAGGACAATATTCCTGATGGATTTACTGACAGATAATTTTAGGCATAGAAAGGAAGTGTTGCACAATCTCTGCAGAACAAATTTATTTTGAAGACAAAGACTTCTTTTGGGCATAATTGTTATTGTTGTTTTAAAGAGGTTATTACAGTGGAATGTCCATAAGTGAATAAATTTTCTCTATGAACATTTTTTAAATGGCTGTTCCATCCTATACTCCATTATCAAAATGATGCATCATGTACTGGCTGCTTTAGCGCTACTGCTAGGTGCATAGCATTCCACAGACAGTTCTAAGAGAGATCAGTCTGGTGTCAGAATAATAATTATGATAAGTTGTAATATCATGTCAATATATTGACAGCATGACATTTCAATAAACCGGTACTTAAGTCTGGAATTGTGTAAATTTAAGAGCTACAAGAAGACACTTTAGTCTACTGTATGAGTGGATATTTCAGCATGTCGGAAAGTTAGCAAATTTAAAATTCCAGACATTTCATGTGTGGAAATATTAGCAAATCACCAATCTCGGAGTAGCATGGAAACTGAATGGGTGATATTTAAACTAGAGAAAATTTTAAATGATTTTCTTCAATTCGCGATTATTTCCCTGTCGCTAACTTAACCACTTATACAGTATATAAACAAAAGATAAATAAGGGGGGTTCAAAAACTTGCAACATGTTCATATGCAGATGCCGAAACAGACTTCTTAAGTAATAATTTAACCACTGAAACTATCCTGTAAATCAACATAATACATAACGTCAACTTACTTGATGAAATGTTGTCCCAGTACGGACTGAGGAACTCGTATTCTCCAGCTTTAATAAACTCAAACAATTCTGTCTGGTTACGATCTGGACTTCGAAATGGTGGGAAACCACATAACAGAATGTAGCTTATAACGCCCACTGCCCACATATCTACCTCTAATCCGTACCCTGAAATTAGTAGCATAATCTTTGAAAGTTGTATCTTATGATATTGTATAACACACATTTTGTCAAAGAAAAATAATTATAAAATGCATCAAACAAACCCCACCCCCAGAATCTCAAATCCCTTGGGGATGCAAACCGAAAATATCAAGCAATGTTTGACTTATTATATATATTCTCTTAACATCTAAGCTAAACCATGATTGTGTAGAAAGCATAGAGCTTTTTTGTACCATTAACATGTTAGCTTTCTGTAATAAAGCTCTACTGGTACTATATGAGGAATCATAATGATGTGACCTCAGCAGGAATAAAAACACTTCAAATTGATAAGGAGGAGACATCAACACCTCACCTCTAAGAGACTTTGATTGAAGACAAAGTGTAATATTTCTTATTCACCAGTTTTAAAAAGGTTCCTTTTGACTTGTAGCATCACAAATGTGAACTGCCTGAAATTAAGTGACTAAAATACTGTTACACATTCCATAAAATGATTCCTGCAACCCTTTCTTACCTATTTCTGACAAGATTTCTGGGGCTACATAAGTGGGTGTGCCACAAACTGTATAGATCGCCTCCCTCACGTCCATCGCCAGACCAAAATCAGCAAGTTTTAACGATATTGTCATGTCTTTGTTTCTATGCACCTGTTCAAATGAGAAGAAAAAAATATACCACTTTCAATGTACTTCATATAAGAGGTTGTAATTCTTGATATCATCAGACAAACTTCTTCTCAACTTTTTCTGTGTACTTTGTAAAATATGTTCCTCTATTTGTACTAGCTGTTTAAAGTGACATACGAGACATGGGAGGTCAAATGAGGACTTTAAGCTCAACATGTAAAGAATGATTATAAGTGCCAAGTTGGCAATATATTTTTCTTGAAACAGACAGGTACGAAACAATATAAGAAGTCATACAAAGGAAATGAGATTTTTCATATCTTTCTGGATTATATTGTTATAACGGCACAATTTATGGCCGTTCCACTTGATCTATGTCAGTAACATGCGGTTTTGAAATATGAAATTTTCAAGCTTGAGAAAAAAACAACTTAATTGTTTGTAATATCATACATGTTAACTTTTTTCGATGATCAAGTGGGAGATTTTACTTCAAAAAGAGGGAGATTTTAGAATTTGCAATAAACAAAGAAAAAAGTTCTGACATAAGAAAGAGGGAGATTTCTTTAATTTGTGAAAATACCCCTTATTTTAAGAAAAATCTTTGAAAATATGGCTGCAGAAAGTGGCTTTCTCCCGCTAAAAGTGATAGAGTTTACATGTATGCAATATATCAGAAAACTAAATTTGAATGACCAAATAGATATTCAGGTTTTAGAAAAATTTCTATGCAATTAACAAAACAATAAATTGTTTATTCCGAGACAGATGTATATATCAGGTAATTATCTAGTCCTGATTAACCTTTTCTAATACTAAAACAAAGTCTACAAAGCATTTGCCATAAATATATAGTCAGGCCGGCCATAAGATCTGTGCAAATGAACCAAATGTTATACAATTGGCTGTCTAACTTTCCTATTTTCATTGTCACTTTCTTCATATATTAATAAAAACTGAAAATGCACTTTAAAATATATGCTGGAAAACTCGGGTCAGGAAATTCAACAGCTTATTTTGCTAGAACTGAAAGAGATTAGCTTTTGCCTCTAGGAAAGATTCTGGTCTGACCAGCTTGGCCAGAAGAATGACCAGGATCTATACTATTGACAGCTCAATTTTTATATTTTGATAATGAAATCCCTAAACTTGGAATGGAATGTTCCAAATTCTAATCAGGGCAAATCCATTACACAAATTCCGCAGGTTTAGGGCTAAGACTAATTCATTCACTTACCAATAAATTCTCGGGTTTAAGATCCCTGTGTACGATGACTCGCGAGTGTAAATAAAAGAGAGCACTACACAGATCTTTGACCATATGAGCCGCGTCCACCTCCCCGAACTTCACACTCTGTGTTATAGCATCAAACAAGTCACCGCCCTGAAATACATTATAATATTTGTATAAGTAAATATATGACGTGCTGCTAACAATACAATTTGTTTGTAAAAAATAAATATTGTATTGAAAAGAAAGAAAAAGAAGGTAGGGAACTTTAAAGCATACCTAAGAGGTTGATTAAATACCACTTCTAAAAGCTGTTAACAGACTTCTCAAAACTTACTTTTATGTATCCCTGTAACATGTGGAAAATGTTTTCTTATTTCTTATGTGTTTATGATATTAAATTAAATCTGAAAATCATTAAGACTGTCAAAGGAGTTATTGATATTTAGTTTACAGCTGGCATTATTATAGATACTAAGTTCACTCTATTCAAAATATCTAAAATATATCACATTTCAATGAAACTGTTTGAAATTAGAAATATGTCCATAGGACTACGACGCCCCCACATTTTACTACTTTGTCAGTCTACGAATCAACAGCCTGACAGCTGGATGGACGGACAAGAGCAAATCTATATGCCCCACCCTACGCGCTCCAAATTAGTGGGAGCATGAAATCATGATTTTTTAAAAAAAAACACCAAAGTTGCCTTTGTTGGTCACAGGAAGATTTCAATGCAAGTGTATTTACTCAGATGTTAAGTCTAAATTGAATTTGAAGAAAACACAGTCAGGTTTTGTGAAGATCAGTTGCTGTACAAAGTTTGAATAAGACAACTAGAACCCAATATTGCAAGCATAAAGTTTTAAAGTCTATAACGGTACATATCTGCTGTAACAATTAATGTTTGAATGTAAATAATAATACTTCCAAAATACTTCTATGAAATAAATATGTCAAAAGTAAGGACAACCTGTATTGGTGCAATATGAACGGAGGGTATATAATGTCAGCTGTTTAATTTTATTCTATCCCAATCAAAATTCTTGTTACACACAATGGCCTTTTTATGAATTCAACAGAGAAAGGGGTGTAGACAAAATAGGCCCAAAAAAAGAAGATTATTAAAAGTTTCTGTAATCCGAGATTGCTTTATTAAACCTTGTAGAATAAAGATCACTCCAATAAAATTGAGTATCAATAGCTGATCACAGATCAAAGCTGTTCTTTTCCAAAAATAGCCTTAATTAACATATAAGTTTTGTATTTTGTATTTTCTTTCTGAAGAAAAGCTGTGACACTGAGCTGAGACTGAACTTTACTGTGTCTCAATTATTACATCTTATGAAGGCATGACTAAATTATATATATATTGTTCGTTTATTGATAAAAATAGATCAAAAATCCCCACAAAAGTTCATTATTAAATTGGCAATGTACCATGTCTGTTTAGACAAACAATATCAAATGTCTTGTTTGATACGTAGCCATTATATAAACATTGTAAATAATCAGGTAATATTTGTATTTTACATATACCCTGTACAAACAAACCATTAAAATACAAAAGATTATTAAAAATTTTGTATCTTCTATAAGCTCCCGAGTGTTCAAATATGGTAATATCTGTGCATGGTTTGATAATGATTTTGTGACGGACATGTTTTTTTGAAGATTGATTTGAATAAATATTGATATACTTCTTTATATTTGTTATCCTGGTTGTTCACCAACCAATTTTCTTCCATTTGTATTATTTTTTAAATTCCCTGTAACGAGGGCTTTAAATGAAATTTAAGATTTTGCGGAAGAAATTAGACCTGAATGAAAATTGTAATAATCACCAAAAGCTCAGAAATATCAAATAAAAAAAATAATGTTTATTTAAACTGCATGTATGAATATTTTGCATTCTTAAATAAAAAATGCCTTTAATAGATTTTTTTCTTTAAAACCTAGAACTAAAAGGAAGCAATTTCTCTACAAATTTTACGTGGAATGTAAAAATGAATTGAGCAAACTTAATTTTTGCCATTTATTTATAAACTTTCCTTACTGCCAGCTCAATGAATGGATTCCCCCCCCCCCCCCCCCTGCTCTCTCCTATGGAAGTTTCAATTCCCCCATCCCCCGAAAATGTATAAAAACAAATGATATAAAAGGTCATTATTAATGTAACAATGTTTTACAATAAAGTATTCTCTGGGGAACCAGCCAATCTGTGCTGTCCTTAATCAACTTAACATGCCGTGTGAACAAGACAGTCAACATTTAGATGACTGGGAGATATGCTAGTCAATAATTCAAGATTTTCCTATAATCTATAAAGCATGTCTTGAGAATTCAATAAATGTTTAAATAATTTTTACCTCTGACCGGTTGAATCTAATAAATCTTTTTCAGTCACTTATTAAGACAAAACATTATTCGTTATAAAGATTGGTACTGAATAATTACATTTTTATCTGTGACTAAAGATTATGAAATTTAAAGAGCATTGAAGGAAAGGGGTTTAGTTATAAAAAAATATTTATTGACACCTTGGTCACCGAATGTCAATTTAAGTCTAAGCTCTGAATTTTAGTCACTGGCATTTATGCCTTCAAATAAACTGTCATAGCTGGTTTCATGATTTGTTTAAACTTATTTATTAAAAGTCTTTACTTAAGTGTCGCAAAAGTTAAAGTTGTTGGTATCAATAGTGAGTTTGCTCCATAGCCGCATCAGTGCCGTTTTTGTTATGAGAACATGTTCATGACTCTAGTTGGGAAATAAACGTTATCTCTGGGTTGAGAGGCAAATACTTTTTAAAGTAACCTTTATACAGGTTTAACCTAACAGCTTAACTAGAATAAAAAAAACGAGATAATTCTTACCTTGACTAACTCCATGACAAGATATATTTTATCAGCAGTTTCATACTCCTCATACAATTTCACTATGTTTGGATGGGTACAATCCTTCATAATCTCAATCTCATTTTCTACCATATGTTCTTTGCCCTTCAGTTTTGGTTTGTCTATAACTTTCATTGCATATTCAACACCCGTAGCTTTCATTTTTGACATCCTAACTATGGCAAAATTACCATCACCTAATGTTCGTCCTAATTCATATTTAGCCAATACAGGCTCATCACTGCTTATTTGTCTTTCTAATTTAGTTTTCCTCACAATTCTTGGTTTCTTTCTCTCTTTCTTACGCTTTTCTCTTTCAGCTGCCTCCCTGTTTTCCTTTTCTTTATTGTCTATTTTATTTTTCTCATCATCATTTTCTCTTTCAGAATGTTTACCTTTCTCATCATTATCCTTCTCTTTATCATGTTTTTCATGATGTTTGTCATGTTTTTCTTTGTCATGAGGATGTTTGTCTTTATCTTTAACATCTTTTTCTTTTTCATTTTTCTCTTTCTCATGTTTATCCTTTGCTTCCTTTTCTTTAAGATCTTTCTCTTTTTGTTCTTTATCTCGTTGAGCCTTTTTCTCTGCCCTTTCCCTTTCTTTTTCAGCCTTCTCTTTTTCTGCAGCAGCTTGCCTCTCTCTAGCTGCATTTTCAGCATGTTCCCTATCATGCTTTTCCTTCTCTCTTCTTTTTCTTTCTTCTTCTTTCCTTTGTCTCTCATCCTCCTCAACTCTTTGTCTCTCTTCATCTCTCCTTCTTCTGATCTCTTCCTTTTCTTTTTCCTTTTGTTCCTTCATCTTTTTAAATGGATCTTCCACTTGTCCCTTTGGCACTTGTCTCTTCCTTCGGTTTTCCTCCTCTACTGCTCTACGTTCTGAATCAATCATCTTTCGCCTTTGTTTGCTCACTCTATCCTTTTCTTCCTGAGCAGCTTTTTCTTTTTCTCTATCTAATCTCATAGCAATCTCATAGTCCTTTGGATATTCATTTCGTTTACGGCCTCTTTCAGTAGGCCTACCTTTGTACATAACATACTCCTGATCAGGATCTCTATTACTTCCATCACTTCCTTCTCCGAAACCACTATCACGTTTATCAGCATCATTATCTCTTATAGTGTCTTTAGCAGCCTGAGCTTGTCTTCGTTTCTTTTGCCTTTCAAAGTCTTTCATAATATTTTTAGCATATGGACTGCCTGGGTGAATTTCTTCAATAATGTCATGGATATCACTCTCAGTCAATTGTTCATTTGCTGCCAAACCAATAAATACATCATCATCTCGGAAAAAATCACCTACCCCTTGAACTTCACGGCCCCGAGTAGTAAATAGTTTTTTGACTTTTCGTTTGTCTTTTGGCCCAAAGGCTTCAGCAATATCAGCCATAAGGTGCTCAAAAGACTGAACACTTCTGCGATTAAGCAAAATTTTAACATTATTCCTTGGTTTAGAAGGGCCATGTCTTACAACTGTTATTACTTTAGGCCTGACAGGTGCTTGATTTTCAGTATGACCTCCTAGGTAACTGTTCCGGTTTGCCGGACCAAAAGCACCAAGGTATCTTCGATGCTGTAACTGCTGCTGCCCATCCTGAACCCGATTCTGGAAAAACTTGCCCGGGTGGAAGGCATTCCCGTACATACGGGGCCGATACTGTGTGTAGTTCTGCTCTGGGTTGTCATAAGTCTCATGTTGGTGGTGACGGGCTGTAAATAAACAATTAACCATAGTTATAATTCCATCACTGGTAAATTCAAACACAGAACAGATTACTGCATTGAAAGTGTTTTGAACCTCCTCAGCATGTATATGCATCCTATTTGAAACTGGGTTAAAGAGTAACATCTATTTCAAATGAAACAAAGGTATGATATTCTGAATAAAAAAAGTTGTGTAAATGATCATTTTATTAAAGTAAACATTAAAAACAGAATTATGAACAAATGTAAAAATATTTTGACAATAAAAAGAGATATAAAGACATTGAAACCAACAGAAAGTATCATTTTGCTTTTGTGCATACCTATGGACACAAGGAAAATACAATATCATTTAAATTTAAGCACTCAGAATTGAAACTAAAATTTTGATTAAATTCTTTGTTTATAATATCATACACAGTACAACATTACACTAGTATGTACAATCAAGTATTTTTTAAAAGAAACTGAAACACAATAACAAATATTTGATTCTGGAAACTAATGTGCATTATAAAGAAACTGAATCGATAGAATTACATAAATTTCAAACATCAAGCATTCCCTAATCCTTAAAATGCTACAGAAATATCTATAACTTACTGTATTGCACAACTTCAAACATTTTTGTTTCCTTTTACATAAAAAATATATATCCTACTTGTTTATCATAAATTTGTAAAATAATAAATAACAAATTCTATACAGTTAAGGTTAATGAGACAAATAGTTTGGCCATCTGACAATTATCTTTTACAAAAACAATCTTGGGTAAAAACATATTACATGTACCATATTGATTCTAATAAGTGCCCTGAGCCCTAGTTAGCAGTCCCTTAAATAAAGTTAATTTGTTATGAAGTATCATTTAACTTCTGTAACAGTATTTTGCCTCATTTCTTATCATTTACAGAACCAGTAATGATACTGGCAAACTGTTATCTAAAAGGTGTTCCTGGATTCCCAGCACGGATTCCCAGCACTTCGGGTGTCAGCTTTCAGGTCCTTTCAATGCGTCAATGGTTAATACTGTATCAATTCTTCAAATTCATTTGGCAAATATTTATTTTGTGCAGAAAATCATGTCGCCTACAAAAATTGATCATTAAATTTTGTCATTTTCATAAAATGGTAATTAGAACCAATATGGTATTGTGTCATTTTGTTAAAGCACGCTTGTTACGAAGAAAAGAAGTCATTAGTAAAACAAACAAACAGAGATGTTAGGATGAGTACTAAAGATCGGAAATATCTTCATAACGTCTACAACATAGTACAGTGTACCCTGGGATTGGTTACTTTGCACACAAATAGACTATTATCTCAATAGAATATAGTATCGCAATCACATTGTACTTGATTAATTATTGATAAAATAATTGATATTTAATCTGATTCTATACAAAATTTGCACTAAAATTCAAGTATCAGATAAATCGAAGATGATATAATATATATATGACACTATAAATAAACTAACAATTAATATATCTCCACGCCCAGCCATGAAATGGTATATTAGACATCATAACTATCCATACTCCTCCGGGTATTTCAACCGGACTGTCGTGATAAAATTCTTAACCGGAACTTGCGGTTAAATATTCCATATTATGAAATTAACAAATAAATCCAGCACTAGAACAATGTCTTAATCAAGATCTTCGAGACGTTGTGTAATAGAGTACTTAAAAATTCAATTTTTCCGTTATAAATTTTTGATAGCAATGAATTAATCCTTCACAATATTTCACATTAAAGTCTCTTAAGAATATATATCAATTCTACAGGCATTTCAGACACGCCGGGATAAACTATAAAATAAAATCTGTCAAATAATTGACGCGATCGTAACACTCTTATATTAAAACAAAGATGATTTCATCGTGCTAAAAAAGCCGGTATAAAAGAACTCCTTGTTACTTAACAAAGGAATACGGTGTATAATTATTTGTCATAACTAATATACATTGGTGAATCTTTTGTCTTTATTATATTGAAGTCATTTATGAATAAATTAACAACTACCAATCTACGATCTTGCTAACAACGGAACAATACAGATTCTGTTTTGATACTTGGTGCTTTTTACAATGTTGTAAATAAATATAAATACATTATAATGCTATCTGTTTACAATATCTTTATAGCCGATGAAAATGGAAAAAGAAAGAATTGAACAGGCTTAACTGCAGTGTTAAATGCATAATTACCCCATATGAAGAAACAAATTATAGAAGTATTGTTTCAACAATAATTTTTAAATAAATATCTGATTGAGCAACTTTGAAATACAGTAAGTCTTGCTCTTAGTTTACGGACCATTATCTTTATTTCTCATTCCCTTATAGACCAAGTTATAATCATTCAAGATCAGTTTTTTTTTTATTTGATTTTAATGTCATTCAGACACTGTAAAGGTCAAATAGCAACTGTCCAGTGTTTACTGATGAAGGATGACCAAAGGTGTCTCTATACTTGCAGCAAGCACATTTGCATAAGCAGCTTGTATCTAAGGAAATTTCCGCAAAGCTTCTGAAAGCTTTGTTTCTAATTCACAACCTTAAAGTCCTCAGACCTCTCTATCACTTTTGCTGATCATTAAAATTTTGTTAACTAGATGGACAATTTGTACACCTTAAATCTTATAATTTGTCTACTCTGTGGCAATCATAGAAACAGTACAGTCAAACCAGAAGGCACATACATGCAGTCCAACCAGGTTCAATACTGTGGCTGTTTAATTTTAACATTTTGATACTAAACCCCTATTATTACACAAAGGACTGTTCCCAATTCAAAGAAGGATGAGTCCTTTATACAAATTCAGCATAGCTATGATTCAATCAATTTATTACTGCAAATATTACTCTTTTTATTCAACAAAATATATTAGAAGTAGTTAACAGCCAGTTTAAGTACTATATAATTATAAAACACAATCAAATATCTAAACATTAATTATGTGAAACAGAATTTTCTTGGTTAACTATGGAGATTTCAATAGTTCCAAAAAATGTAAAAAAAACTAAAAATACCCAACATTTATAACAAAGTAGAACAGGTTGACACCGTCTTATGCTGGTGACAATTTGGAAAGTCATAAATATACTGTAAAATGTCACTATAGCATTCAATATTTATACAGACATTAATAACATTTACCTGGCAAGAGTCGAGATGCCGCAGAAAGAACTCTGGCTGCCATTTAAACATACCCTTCTTATGATAACGTAATAAATATCTGAATAGGATGTTATTCCATCAAGTCAACAATACACAAAATAGAGACTTCTTTCAATTCTCCTTTACACAATTTTCACCAAAAAAACGTTAAAAGAAAAAGTCTTGAATTTTTCCAAATTAAAAAACGATCAACACATTTTCTTTCCTAAGTTTTCTCCTTCTAAAATCAAAATCTGAGATGATAATCAAGTATTAAACCTAAACCGAAAACTGAAATCCATAATTACAAATTATTCTAACACACAGAAACGCTCTTCCGTATACACGCAACTTCCACTGTTTCAACAACTTATAATCGGAAATGATAAGCATGCTATCTAAACCGTGTAGATAAGATCGGAAAACAATCGGATAATAAAATGTCAATAGTTTATAAACAATAGCAGTAAATCTAAACCTTCAAATAATTGCTGCTCCCGGGTTTACTATGAAATCATCATATATAATTATGAAATATGGACAGATATTGTTTGGTTTTGCGGAACAATGTCGTAACTCAATAAGCTTACAAAAAACAAGTTAACATAATTTTGCAATTAGTCCTTGAATTATTTACTTTAATCATAAATAAATACTATGTATTAAATATTTATTTCACTTCAGTACATTTTAATTAAGTATCATAACATTACAATAAATTGAAAAAGAATTATACCTGCTAAATTACCCTGCAGCGATAATTTTTGTAAGAATATTTAAATAAATATTTAACTAAATAACACTGAACAAGAGCTGTTTTGGAGACATACTTGCTCAGCTAATTTCAGTGCTTTTAAGGACAGAAGCTAATTACCCAGTACATCAAGGGGAACATTTCTCTAAAGAAACACAGCAGCGAAACGGATAATGTAGATTTGTTTTTTTTCCTTTATAGAACATAATACATGTATATTTCCTATACTAGAGTTCATTCAATTATAAAATAGTTAATTGACAATATGAATAATTGAACACTCCTAATCGAAGGTAAAGACAAAGCATTTACAATAGAAACATATGAGACCATTTTCCTGACAAAGTGTGATATATTGCCAGATATCTCGCTCATTTATATATTATAAAAAAGTGGACCTCAGCTTAACTGATTGCTTATATGATGTCACCTATGAAAGATCTATAAATTCTTTTGGTTTAAATGATATCCCTAACAATTTCAGATATCAGGAGGAGTCTAGAAGAACTTCTCATACAGGAATAGAACCGTATATCATGTAGGAGTAGAAGAAACATCATCCAGCTTGTGTAAAAGCAGATATACAACAGAAATAGAAGAGCTCATCATACAGCAAGAGTAAGTAAAACATTTATTCAAAAGAAGTGGAAGCAATTATTATACAAGTCATACAGAAGGAGGAGAAGCATTTAGAGTAGGAGAAGAAGTACATACAGTAAGAGAAGTACTTAGAGAAGGAGTAGAAGTACTTACAGTAAAAGCAATTACAGTAAGAGTAGAAGCACTTAGAGAAGCAGTAGAAGCACTTTTGTAGGAGTAGAAACACAATAGGAGAAGAAGCACTTTTAGTAGGAGTACAAGCAAATACAGCAGGATAAGAAGCATTTACAGTAGGAGTAGAAGCACTTATAATAGAAGTAGAAGCAAATACAGTAGGTGTAGAAGAACTTCCAGTAGGAGTACAAGCAATTACAGTAGGAGAAGAAGCATCTACAGTAGGAGTAGAAGCACTTATAATACAAGTAGAAGCAAATACAGTAGGTGAAGAAGCACTTCCAGTAGGAGTACAAACAATTACAGTAGGAGAAGAAGCATTTACAGTAGGAGTAGAAGCACTTATAATAAAAGTAGAAGCAAATACAGTAGGTGTAGAAGCACTTCCAGTAGGAGTACAAACAATTACAGTAGGAGAAGAAGCATTTACAGTAGGCGTAGAAGCACTTATAATAAAAGTAGAAGCAAATACAGTAGGTGTAGAAGCACTTCCAGTAGGAGTACAAGCAATAATAGTAGGAGAAGAAGTATTTACAGAAGGAGTAGAAGCACTTATAATAAAAGTAGAAGCAAATACAGTAGGTGAAGAAGCACTTCCAGTAGGAGTACAAACAATTACAGTAGGAGAAGAAGCATTTACAGTAGGCGTAGAAGCACTTATAATAAAAGTAGAAGCAAATACAGTAGGTGAAGAAGCACTTCCAGTAGGAGTACAAGCAATAATAGTAGGAGAAGAAGTATTTACAGAAGGAGTAGAAGCACTTATAATACAAGTAGAAGCAAATACAGTAGGTGTAGAAGCACTTCCAGTAGGAGTACAAGCAATAATAGTAGGAGAAGAAGTATTTACAGAAGGAGTAGAAGCACTTATAATAAAAGTAGGAAGCAAATACAGTAGGTGAAGAAGCACTTCCAGTAGGAGTACAAACAATTACAGTAGGAGAAGAAGCATTTACAGTAGGCGTAGAAGCACTTATAATAAAAGTAGAAGCAAATATAGTAGGTGAAGAAGCACTTCCAGTAGGAGTACAAGCAATAATAGTAGGAGAAGAAGTATTTACAGAAGGAGTAGAACCACTTATAATAAAAGTAGAAGCAAATACAGTAGGTGTAGAAGCACTTCCAGTAGGAGTACAAGCACTTACAGTAGGTGTTGAAACACTTACAGTAGAAGTAGAAGCATAAAGAGGGAGCACTTAAAGCATGAGTTGAAGCACTTTTCACAAAGGAGAAGAAGCATTTATCATACATGAGGAACAGAAGCACTTATCAAACAGTATGGGTAGAAGCATTTTATTGTACAGCAGGGTTATAGCCACTTGTAATACAGCAATAAAATCATTTATAATACAGGGACAGAACCACTTATCATTCAGGACCACTGCAGAACCACTTGATACAGGAGTAGAATAACTTTTCATACAGGAGTAGAACCACACAACACGCAGAAAAAGAGAACTACTTATTATACTGCACTTCTACAGAACAACTTTTCATAAACAAGTAGAAAATAAAACCACTTGCCATACAGGAATAGAACCATTTGTTATACACGGCTACTGTTGAACCACTTATCATTAACAAACCACATTGACAACAGATGGTAAGTTACTAAGTCATACTCAGCAGATGACAAAGTATGAAGTCATAACTTCAGTAGATGACAAATAACCAAGTCATCCAGTAAGTAACAAATGACCAACCCATATTCAACAGAGGACAAATTACATGGTAACCATGGTCAGAACACATCACATCACCAATCCATTTTCAGCAGACCACATATAACCATTTTTATCATTGTTCAATAGACAATACATTCCATACATATACTTCAACCATATAAACTGAAATGCTCTCGTTCAGAACCGCAAATGACGCAAACACTTATAATTTTCAAGAAGGAATATATACAACATATATACCATTGTGTACTCTTACACTGAAGAGTCAATAAATCAGAATGACGTAAGTACTAGAATGATGTTTATAAGGAGATAAAACATGTTCTAGTGGACAATAAGCCTTCATAGACAGGTTGGAATATTGCAGCTTTGAGAGAGACAGATAATCAATTAGTTTGTTTGTTTGTTTGATATTAGATTTTAAGGGGAAAATTTTGAGGGCTTTGTGTAAAATCATTGTAACTATATGTAGTACAAAATGAACAGAAGAAGAGTTGATAAGTAAAAATAAAACAAAGTCCTTACAAATGGAATGTAATAACAATACATGTAATAATTTGCTCACATGCATGCCTAATTAATTAATTGTTTGGTTTTCTGGTGCTGATTCTGAACTACTAAACATTAATTAACTGCTCAATATTAGGTGAAATGATTATAAAAAATATAAATGATTAAAATCCTTCTAAAAAAATCCTTCTAAAAACAGCAGCATCATATAATGTTCTGGAACATTCTGTTTACTAACAGCTTTCATATGTAATAACCTATAATTTATTATGTTGCAACCATTTTGATAATCGACCATAAGAAAAAAATTATTATTTCACTGTTTTTAAATTTTGTAAAATAAAACATTAGATGTAGCTAACAAAAATAAATCAAATATTTGCATTGCTTCTGTATGTCACACCACCTGCAACAATATTTTTCTATTACAACAAATTTTCTTCAGTATCAATGCTTTCCACACTGAATTTCTTTGATGGACTTTGAAACTGAAACTGCCCAATCGAAGTTTGAAGAATTTCCTTATAAAAGTAACATAGGGCAGCAAATTAGAAAGATAGAGCCTGGAAATAAGGCACGGGACTGTGCTGACCTGTCTGGTTCTACAATCTACCCTGTAAAATGGACTTGTCCAGCTTCTATTTTTAGAACTGTCCATTATCAATTTTCAGGACATCAATATGAAAATTTAAAGATGATCAGTTAAGCATGAAGATGTTTGTCAGACTGCACAGATGTGCAGTTTGACTTGGCTTATAATGCTGGTTGCAAATCAATTTTAATTCCAGCAGATTAAACATTATGGAATAAAAGTTTATCAATAAATAATTTAACAAAGAACAGAAATTTCAAGCTTACTTTTCCGCCCCCAAATATATCTTTTAGCACACAATGGTGGATCTGGACCTATATCAATAACCTTCACCCTTGTCTTCTCAAAGTCTGATTCAACCCCAATTTTGACCTCTGAGGTCAAGGTCACTTTAGTGTCCTGGGTATTATCCCGCTCATAAGACTGCCTCACTTCAATCTCATCATAATACGGATCAAACTCTTCTAACGGATACATCACTCCTATCATAATGTGTTCCCGTTTTTAAGATTTCGAAAATTTTATTTTTAAGTTTATCTTTTTACACTAAAGCCATTAAAATCCTTCTAAACCATTGTAAGAATCAACACAAAAATAAATAAACTGTCTCTCAAATTGTTATAGTCAAGACCAATGAATTTTCCATCTTCGGTGCAAACACCACGAAATCTTTCTAAATTCTCATCCGTATATTAAGAATATGACAACTTAATTAAAAATATGATTTTACGCAATTGCTCGGTCCCTTAATCCCTCGATACTGATAATTCAATAGACATTATTGTTCCCATTATCAAGCAGTTCTACAGCCTATATAGAAAACACTTGTTTGAATTTTCTCCGTAATATTTACACAAAACTATTCAAAAAAAAGATTGCTTTCGCAGCGTGCGTCTAATGCAACAAATATAATCATTTCCCTTTAACAAAATAAACTCAATGTCATCCTTTTTTGAAATCAGTTACGCCACACTTAAATATGATTCAAAAATCAACAATGTGTAACTCAATGTTAAGTTCATTACCTTTAAAAAAAAATCACACCAAAATATGTAATTCACTTATTACAGAGTGCTTTTCCCACAGTGACAAATCATTGCCTTTTGTGTAAAAACTTTCGGTAATAGACTTAAAGGAAACATTTTATGGTACAGTTTCAATAAAATAAATCTCTTCCCATCAAATAAAAAAGCAATATAAACAAACATATTAAAATTATTTATAGAATGCTTCTGGCCAGGTTCCCCCTGGCAAGTGCAACCATTGCCAAACAATGTTGTAATTCTAAACAAAAATTATTTGCAGCAAGGATTTTATTATCTTTTCATGAAAGATTTCCAATCATGACTTCATAGTTGAGAAAATGATAGCAACTGCTTTGGAAACCAAGGAATGACAATCGTAAAATCAATTCTATTTTATCACTAAAGACACTAAAAGCATTTTATATCAGTATCCATCCTATAGGTTTGAATTTGTCAAATAAAGGGAGGTAACTCAAAACAAGAATTGCTCCAGTTCAGTTGAAGTTTTCTTTCCTGATGATTATTGATTCTATTGGTGTTTGCACAAGGTAAACAAATAAGTATTAACTAAATATTCTCATCAATTATTGAAAGGTTTCAGGGTCAAAATACCAAAGAATAATTAGGACAAAAATAACGTAAAATGATTTGAATAATCAAAAGTATCAAGGGTAAAATCTGAAACTTTTAAAATTGGTCAGTCTCGGAATTTAAGCATGTTAATTTTCTAGATTAATTTTTGGATTTATTTTCAATAACACTGTCAAGTATGAAATTATAAACAAAGCAGTGCATGCCTGACAAAACCTTTTTCTCTTTCTTCAATACCTACAATTCAATTAATTTAACTTACACATGATTAATATTTCAAATTTGACCAGTGAAAATGCTTAATTTAATAGTGCTTAATTTAAAAATGTTTCCGTAAGAAACAAATGTAAGATTCTAAAATTTATCTTTTCATCTAAATTTGGTTACAATTCATTTTAACTTCTTAGAAAAAAAAGCATGCTTATGACTAACTTAATCAAAACTTGCAAATAAACCTTGATCAGGAGAAATTGAAAAAAAAGGAATTTCCACTTTAATAATGTACAATGTATATATTAAAATTCTCTAAAAAGTTTCAAGGATTTCAAAGCTTACAGGTAAAGTAAAACATACACATGGTGTACACAGACGACAAAAATTTCCGATTGAAATTATTTAATTTGGCAATCTATGCCGTATGAATGTACGTAATTGCCAATTATCTTTTTCAATCTATAAAATGCTTGACTTGTTTTCATTGGCTAATGCCAAACGTTAAAATAATATATAACTACAATTATATCTGCATGTTTTATCACTGACAATGCAATGAATTTTAGCACTCATAATTAAAATAAATTGTCATGTATTTCGAGTTTAAAAGCAACATATACAGAAAATAGGAAATACTGATATATAGCATTATTACTGACATTATTTGTTGATTTTTATTAAATTAAAAAAATTTCAAAGTCAATAATTTGATATTTTCAACTTCACAACATTGTTATCAATATTTTATATAGTGTTCAAAATAAAGTTAAAAATCCTTCATGTTTTTAAAAAATATAATTGATTTAATTTTTTAACATATATCTGGAAACATGCAACTTATAAAGTATAAAGATCTGAAATAGATTTTCCTCCTGACTTAAGTTACAGGCTTTCTATTTGAATATTGTGGAATAATTATCACTATTACATACCATAAAATACAATAAAGATGGGTTTGTTTACACTTATAATAATCTAAAATAATTTATAATTCTTTACATGATGTCAGAAATCAGTTAACATGCGTCAATTTACCAAATTACGTGTAACGGAATACAAAATCGCCAGGTTATATTACAAACAGAATGGCATTCAAATCAATTTTATTCATTCAGGAAGTTAACAGTTTCAGTTTATTTGCTACTTAAGTACCTTAGATAATTTAACATAATAATAACAGCAAAAATTTATGTAGACGACAAGTTTAATGGAATTAAAAATTAAATAATCCAAAAATACCAAAGTATTAAAAGCTGTTTTGAAATTTAACCATGTAAAAAATCAAAATGTTATTTACATTCTTTACATATACAAAACACCAGTCCCTAGGTTTATTGAGCCCCTCACCAGACATGCACGAAAACAGCTGGGGCTTAGGGGCTTACATTTGTCTATGGAACCAGCAACAAAGCCCTTGTAAATCTATCATAATTTATATCATGCATTAGAGTCCTATAACTCAGAACCTGAACAATGACAAATTGTCTTTAACTACTGAATTCTTCTCAATAATTAAACATATTCACTTTCTGTTTGGAATAAAACACATAACCCATATACATGCATGCATTGCAAATTTCACATGGCACCTTTAATATATACTGATATTCATATATTGTGTACATCAATATAAACAACATTGTTGGTAAAACTGATTGTTGCTCTCCACAATATCACTTGACAGCACAAAATAAAATGACCTGGCTAGGAAATCTATTTTTAACCTTGGTGACCTTGACCCATTTAACCTGATATTCATAGGAGGTACCAATAATGGAAATATCTAAAATATGGTTGCTCCCCTCCATGTCACTTTGACAACACTGAAAACATTACCTGGCTTGGACAAAAAGTAAGAAAATATTTTTTTAGTATGAGTGACCTAGCCCCAATTTACCTTATGTTCATATGAGGTATCAACACTACAAATATCTAAGAAATCAGCCAATTCATGAATAATTTTCTTAATGAATATAAACCCCTTGAATTCTTTTTTATCTATTTATTTTTTTTCACAACAAAAGCTTTCGACTTAGCAAAAATTTAAAGACCTCAAACAGAACATACTATTTAAGTCATGTTATTCTCAGAGTGGAAAAACTTTCTAATCTTTGCAAAAAGTCGGGTAATGTTTATTAGGTCATATACATATAATCTTTTAGCTGATTTATATAATCTTCCGTAAATACCAAATACCATGTAGGTAATTATGAAATTTAGTACTTATACACCGAATCAATTTCATGTATAAAGCACAATCCACGTCAAAAGGATAATTGTACTCTTCATGTTGACAATATATGAAAAAGAACACGTTTGTCATTGTCAGGCCTTTATCAGTATTGACTCCTCGACAATGAACCGCAAACTGTCTAATCACAAAAGGGATATAAGTAAGTTATAGAAACAGAAAAGTAATGAATAGCAAAATAACTGACAGGTTTGTCAATATCAAAAAAATAATGTTTATTTGATGTACGTCAGAGTTCAAAATTTAAGACATTGATACTCTCTGTGCCAATTGAATGCTTGTATCAGATCCTTTTTCTTTGTGGTTTTATTTGAAACACTTTTTAATACAATTATTATAAATTACAATAAGGCTGGAAAAAAATTCTGTTTCTGGTCCTCGTACTACAGAAAGATGGAAGGAAGGTAAAACTTTATACAATTTTCTATTTATATTATACACAGAAAAGATTTTTCAGAAAGGGAAAAGGTGATTAATAAGACTACAGTCAGCACTTAATTATTTGCGAAAACAAGCGGATGTTTTCTATAAGACTATTTCTGTGAATACTAACATGATTATTATTGTGACCATTTTGTTAAAATAGAGAAAAACAGAATCCCTGAAAAAAAATTTCAAAACCACAAAATTGAAAATGTTGTAGGCTTGGTTTTATTAAGCCTGTACAATGAAGACGGTACTGGAAAGTGCAAGTTACCGTACATGCCCCCTAGCACCGACTTAAACAGAATTAAACATTTAAACATATGGAAATGGTGAAATTTCGAATTTTGAAACATCTGAAGATGTGTACACTTAGTGACAGTATGGTGATTTTAGCTGGTAAAAGAAACACTCTGACCAGTTCATGTCACACAATAAATTCAGCTGGCTCGCGAGACTTTCCCAACCATGCATTTTGACAAGACTCATTCCTATTTTGTATTTGTATTTAAATATTAAAAGCCTAACAGTGAGGACAATTACAAATTTCCAAAGCGCAGATATGTACAAATGAATGCACAAATTCAGCATATAAAAGCTTTACCACTGAAATGAATGGAATATACCTTGCACAAAAGACAAGAACCATAACTTCCGTCAAAATTTATCTTTAAAGAATGCGATTGTATTTAAATTTTTGCACCCAATTTGTACTCTCATGCACCCTTTTTATCAAATCATTCAATCTAACCAAATAAATACTTTCATTTCTTAATATATATGAATATGTAATTACAAATATGCCAATTGAGGGATTCAAATCCAAATTTAATATAATAACAGGACAAGTAATATTCTAGCACCAAGCAGTCGGTATAATTATGTCATTATGTAAATCTCAAATTGTGCCAATGAAGAAAATCATTATTGATAAAGAGGTATTATTAGACACCAAGAAAAAACCTATCAAACATTAATCAAGATCTAGCTTCTCGTCAATTGAGACCTTGTGGAATCAAATTTCCATACCAATCACATGTCAGGTTTCTAATTTGGAGCGTTTCCTATTAAGATATAATCATAAATTCATAACAAGGTCTTCCATAAATTATTTAATCTTATCTCATAAAACGATCTAAGATATATATACAAAGAGCTTTATCCGTCAAAAATCGTGAAAGATTTTATTTTCCAATAAAATGTCAATTAACATGTTGTTTCTTTATAAAGTATTTAAAGGGAGATTCCATAGTTTATATTCCAAGGTTGCTTTTTTTACAGCATTTTAAATTCACATGTCTATTTAGCTAAATCTAAACAGTTTATGGATATATGAATAAATTCTAAACAAAAATTATAATACATGTATAATAAAGGGGAAAAACTTTAAAAAAACCAAAAAAAAACTTTGTTCTTCAACATAAATATGTATAACATTTAACATGAGATAACAAGATTTGTCTGTGAAACAACCTACTTGACTATTCAAATTTGGAAATCAAAGGGAAAAGTCTACAAAAAGGCATAATCATGATAATCTACAACAGAGTTATCTACTCTTGCCTAGAAGCGAAAATGTTAATTAATTCAGTTCCATAATTCCAGGCACAACTGGGTTCTATAAAAATGCATTTGGAAGAAAATCATAACTGATAATTGGGTGCCTGACATGGACGTAGATGCCAATGCAGAGGGAAGTAGAACAGCTGACTCCCTATTATATACTTGTATATTATAAGTCAAGCAATAAAGATCATCAGGCCTACTTTTTTTCTAAAAGGGAACAATTTCTTCAAGTCCACTGAAACAATCAAATAGCAGAACACCAAACATGCAAACTATGGAAGACAAAGACTTAGGTATTTCCATAATTATGATTGTACAATTAAACAGACATTTCAGTTTGTTTTACACATTACAAAATTAATGTCGATAAAAAAAACCCACGATCAAACATTCAAAATTATTTGTTAAAATCACTCCTTTGGTTAACATTACCTATTCAATTACTAGAACTCCGCGAGTCGGATGTGTCGCCTTGTGAACAATGTAGTTTAGGGGAAATGGCCAGAACAAAAATGAAACATAAAAAATAACAAAGGGTAATAACTAAAAAAATAATAAGTGCAGAGCAGCAGTTTCTGTACACTGCACTTCTTATCAATAACATCTATCATTCTATGATGTTTCAAGTCCACAGCTTTCATACTTGAGGAGAAATGACCAGGACAAAAATAAAGTAAGAAAATCAACAAAGGGCAATAACTCAAAAATAAGAAATGCAGAGTATCAGTTCTTATGCACTGCACTTCTTTTTAATGATATCTATCATCCTATGAAGTTTCAAGTCCATAACTTTTATACTTTCGGAGAAATGGCCTGGACAAAAATTAAGTATGAAAATTAACAAAGGGCAATAACTCAAAAATTAAGAAATGCAGAGTACCGATTCTTGTGCACTGCACTTCTAAATACTGAGATCTATCATCCTATGAAGTTTCGCGTCCATAGCTTTTATACTTAAGGAGAAATGGCCCAGACAAAATTAAAGTATGAAAATAAACAAAGGGCAATAACTCAAAAAATAAGAAATGCAGAGTACCAGTTCTTGTGCACTGCACTTCTTCTTAATGAGACCTATCATCCTATGAAGTTTGAAGTCCATGGCTTTTATACATTAGGAGAAATGGCCCGGACAAAAATAAAGTATGAAAATTAACAAAGGGCAATAACTCAAAAATTAGGAAGTGCAGAGTACTGGTTCTTGTGCACTGCATTTCTTCTTAATGAGATCTATCATCCTATGAAGTTTCAAGTCCATAGCTTTTTTAGTTGAAGAGAAATGGCCCGGACAAAATTAATATATGAAAATTAACAAAGGGCATTAACTCAAAAAATAAGAACTGCAGAGTACCGGTCCTTGTGCACTGCACTTCGGGTTATTGAAAGAAGCAAGCATACCAAGTTTGAAGTCAATCAGACTTATAGTGACTGAGTTATGCTCCGGACAAGCTTTAGGGGACGCCGACAACGACGCCGACACAGACGCCGACACAGACGCCGCCGACACCGCCGACGAAAGTAACCCCTATATGTCACCTTTTCAAGGCGACACAATAAAAGTATCCATGCTGGTTTTAAAGTTAAGTTTAAACTTCAACAAAAGTTAGACAGTAAATATCATTTCAAAGATTCAAACTTTGCAACATGCTGTAAAACTGTGCATTCAGAATTTATTTCAGGAAAATCAAAATAACCCTTTGGTGAGCTAGGAAGCAAAGAGTTCTGTACAGTGAAACTAAATGGATAAAGGTATGTCCTGGCTAAATACATATACATGTATAATAAATTTGTGTGTATTTGGGTAACAAAAATGAATCTATAAATTGGGTTCACACCTACTTTAGTCCAATTATACCTAATATTTTTTTACCCAATATTGTTCAAAATCTTCAATGAAATTAGCATTACAATCCAGGGGTTTATTCTTAGACTAAAATCTATAACAGAGTAAATTCTATACAAGAACATCTTATGAACATGACTTTACAAGGTAATTAATATACTAGTATCTCATAAAAATATTGACACATTTTCCCATGGGATAGATTAATTGAATAATTGATTGGTACACATATAATGTATATGTTACAGACATAGTGCTGAGCTTATAAGGACATTTATATTGGCAAAAGAATATAAAAAGATGTTGAATGATGTCCAGTAACTGGGACAGTCCGCAATACTGAGATGACATAAATTAAAACCTATATTTTGACAATTTCAAACAGTTCTTTTCCAATTAACTACACTGCCCATGAATGTAAAATAAATTTTGATTGCACAGTTTCAGAGAAATTAAGAAAGCTCAAATTTGTTCTATAAATAACTATGTTAAACCCACATGAGGTATTAGAGTCATACAGCCCATGAAATCCACTGTATTTACCGTTCAAACCCGGCAACTTTTTCGGTTCCCCTGTAGTAAAATTGAAAATCTTTGTTATACGGAAAAATTCTTATTCTTTTTGTTCATGATTTTTTTTTACAGATACAATATCTGTTTTTATATAACAATGTTCTACAAGTATAACACCACAGGCGCTGAAAGTTAAAGGGAGACAATAAGTTAGGTGTAGGCACTGAAATTTAAAGGGAGACAATATTAAGTTAAATTAGCTTTAGATAACAAAGACGATGGGACTAAATACTGGGGATACTGACCTAAAAATGATAAGGTACAGATCAAAGAGCACAATTGAATCTTTTCACTACATCACACAAAATTTACTAAAAATTATAAAAAATGACTACAAGTTCTTCAGAGTAATTAATTGATAGTAATTATCTCCCTTGGATTTGTAAAATGAGAAGAACTGCAACGCTGGCTTGACTTAATTATTTGATCGTAAGCAATTAGCAACTTTTGCATGTTTCCAATTTTGAAATGGTTTGATGATATTTTACTAATGCTTGACTGTCAAGTTTTAAGTAAACAGACAAGCTCTCGTCAATTTATCCCATTGTAGACGATGATTACCAACCTGTTTTATTGTCAATATGAATCAATACAAGAATTATTAGCTTGTATGGCAATTATAGATGAAGAAATTTGCCTTGATCCTTCCTTATAATGTTTGTCAATTTATTTTACATGTAATTTCAGCGAAAAATCTGGATTTGAAAACTGATTTTAAAATTCCCTTTCTTCACATAAGGAATAGGAGTGACATAATTGATCGTAAAGATACAATAATAATTCAAAGGTTGACCGCAAAACTGCAGTAACTTAAATGAAATAAAGAAGGCGGACGTACAACAGTCTTGCATTCAACCCTTGATATACTTTTTTCTTTGTAAAATATCATATTTTAGATTTAGACCATGTAATACACGTATGCAGGCAGACAACAACCCTCTTGAGTTCTTCTGTGGAAAGAATGAGCAAGACCGCGGATAAATAAAGCATTCTATAATGAAAGGAATAACTTCAGTAAATGTCCTTTTTTACTGACATTTATATTATTATAATCTTCAACATTAGTCTTACACTATAATAGAAAACAAAATTAAATAGGAAACATAAATTCATATAAAAGAAACTCTGCTTAGTACAAAAAATAACAATAACATCAGTCGAATGAGCTGTTGCTAGTACGGTTTCAGGTTTACATAAAGTCACTGAATAGTTTGTTAAATCTGAATATTCATTGATTGTTAGCTAGAGAACAACAAAATATGATATGGTGCTGTCATTGTTAATATTTCAAAAGACAATTATATATGGTCTTCCTTTGAATGTCAAAGATCTTGAAATCTTTTCAGTCTTTTCTAAAAATTCACTTTAAAGTGGCTTTGAACTTAGGAATTCAAAGACACTTCTTTGATCTAAATTGACCTATTCTGTCAAACATATATTGATTTTTTTCCCAGTAAAATTTCAAGATCTGAAACTCTGAAGTTGTGAATCTAAAGAAGAGAAAGTTTTTCCTGTGCAGGAGTTCCTGTTTGTCCAATTAAAGCAGCTTTCTCATGTATATTTTAAAATCATAATAAAGTTTTATGACTGTGTCAAAATAAATTCAATTTAATTGCATTAAATATTAATTAAATATTTGCTAATTCAATTACTTTAAAACTTCTGAATGTCACTTTTACTTATGTTTTAACAAAATCCAAGAAGCTATGAAATTAACATAAAATTCAATCAACTATGTCCCTACAGAAATTTAAATGAAATTAAATGAAGGAATACAATAAATTTACAGACCAATATGACAATATAAGCCTTTCCTTAAGTCACTATGGGAAGTAACTCATACCTTATCAATTTCAAAACAGTCTTCCAATATTACTAGTTCATTACAAAAGTATACCTTGAACATTCAAAGCCAACAAATATGCCTTCTTCCTCTTAGCATTAGTTAATGGTTAAATAATTTTGATAAAACATGGATATAAAAATTCATTATAATGAATTATAATTACAAATTAAAGGGCTGCGACTCTGGATATTTTACATATTTATTTATTTGGGGATATTTTAGTCTCAAAATCTATACTCAAAATAAATAGGAGAATAAAGGTCAATTGAAAAAAAAAAAACAATTGTTTTTCAATCTGTCATTTTAGACTGATGCTGTGAACCAACAAAATTCTTCATCAGGATGTACATATATTCTAAGAACAAATTTGATATGATTCAAATGAGACAACATTATAAACAGGAATTTTACAACAACAAAAAATGGTGATTTATTAACAAAACAGAATATGTATTATTATTGACCACATTTAATGTTTAACTGCTAAGCAAAACTCAAAAAAACATAAAGCAAAATACATGAGAAAGCTGCTTTAATAGTTATATATAAAGTGCTGGAAATCAAATTCATACTATACTAGATTTACCTCCTGCTGAAACGAAACAAAAGCAAGCATTAGATCAGGTCTATTTACAGGTGATTCTAGAAGAAAGAGGAATGTGTCACAACAATCCGCAATTTATATATATCAAAGACTCAATATGATAATATTGTATACTACTTCATGAACTAAAGGCACCTACATCCATCTTAAGTTTATGAAAAATTTGGCAAAATTCGTAACATCCTATGTCTTGAAAAACCAAATAAGTGATGGCATGTCCATGAGCAATGTCAAAAGCTATCAAGATAGACATCAAATTTGACTATTCTTAATGTTTGATAGTAAAACATGAGTCATGCTGGAATTATCAACTTCAACAAAGGGCCATTATTCAGTAAATGTGCAGACTAGAGTTATGGGTCTTGGTGAATGACCTTCATTACATTTGTCCTGAGGTATGTGCATTGTTTCCAATACAAGTTCCTTCAATGCTTGCAAGATACATGAAGACGTAATATAACCCACACATAACTTTATCCATTCCAATAAAATCCATGCAAGAGTTATGGACCTTGTCATACAATTAAAATCCTAGGTGATTCTTCAGTGGTTTATTACACATTAATTTTCATGCATATCAAGTGTTATGCTAACACTGGTATTCTTTGAATAGTCATGGAGAAAATGCTATTAATTGAACACTTTCTTTATACATAGGAGACATGGAAAGTTATAAAGTTGGCCAAATATTTATACAAACATTGGATGAATGGTAAACCTTTAGTTTTACATTGATTTATGACAGTATGGTGATGTGGTGGTATAAATATTCAAATGTGTACCAAAATAAAAAAAAATTAATATTTGGATACACTCTTTTTTGCTAATTTGAAAAATATACTAAGGACAATACTAGTGTAATGGTTTGTGTATTGCATACCATATAACATACAATTATATACATACATTTTAATTGACAGAAGTTTTAATTTAATTTAAAAACATTTCTGAATTTCTGAATAAGGTTATTACCACTACCTAAAATTCATGAAAATTTCAATAGCCAAAAATGTTAGAAGAATAAACAATAATTTCATTTTGTTGATTTCATTGTGTGAATTTTAAAATTACAAAATTTGCATAAAAGTTACACAAAAAACCCATGAGAAATTATCTATTGTTTTTAGAGTGACAAATCTACAGAATTCTTAGAAGTATTAATTGTTACATAAATCAATGTCTCTTTGGAAAGAAATACTTCCACTTGTGAAACTATTTATCCTTAAATGATTAATATGAATCAATTTCTATCACAGATGCATGATAATTAATCCAATTTGATCACAGACATATGATTTTAAATCTAATTTGATCACAGTTGTATATTAATCAATATATTTTGATCACAGAGGTATGGTATTCTAATTTAATCACAGATGTATGTATGGTATTCTAATTTAATCACAGATGTATGGTAATTTAATTTAATCACAGATGTATGGTATTCTAATTTAATCACAGGTAAATGGTATTCTAATTTAATCACAGATGTATGGTATTCTAATTTAATTACAGATGTATGGTATTCTAATTTAATCACAGATGTATGGTATTCTAATTTAATCACAGATGTTTGGTAATCTAATTCAATCACAGATGTATGGTAATCTAATTTAATCACAGATGTATGGTATTCAATTTAATCACAGACAGACCTGGGGTAATCACTAATCGTAATCATTGATTTTTTAATTAATTACATGATTACACTGTAATCATCATGTAATTGATTACCTTGCTCAAAATTGATTACATTAATTGTAATTAATCAATTACAGCTTAAATTCAGTCTGTAATTATGATTACAATTTGATTGATGTTGATTACTTTCAGATTTTATATGAAACTATTGAAATTCAAATGATTTATTTCACATGTTACAGTTTAACTCAGTAGTAAAATATCAAGTGAGACATCACTTGTGCAGAGATGATTAAATTTCTTTGATGAACCATTTTATGTGATCAAAAAGTGTTCATGTTGCAGTGTGATATTCAAAATAATTATCAATATTTTAACTTTGAAAAATTATTCCTGTTTACTTAACTGATCACAGTAGCATAACCTCGTCCATTAATCTCTTACAGTCGCCTATCATTTATCAATATTTAAAACATACAACCTTTTTATTGCACCTGAGGTAAATCATGCAACTGGCTATTAGACGCAATTATTTAATACTTAAGTGAAACAGGCTGTAATTATTTTGACTAACCACTAATTACCTATTTATTTCGTATTGGCTTTTCAAAAAAAAAGAATAACAAACATAATGTGGCGCGTGTATGTTTTTATTACGTCTTGATCGGCAGCAAATAATCTTTATGTCAATTTTCCTTTTAACTTCTTGTTACGTGTTTCTGACGTGTTTTCATTCACAGGTGACATCCATTGATGACATGGTATTTGGCAAACTTGATAATCATTCTATATTTGCGCTGATCTGCCATTTTACAACTATCTACGTCTGTGTATTGGGATGGTTAATAACAATTATCTGTACAGGCAAGAAGAATGCATTTTATAGCGCGTATAGCTAGGTAACGTCAACGGCAGCTTAAAGAATGACCTCCCTGAATTTCGTCTGACACATTAATGACAAAGCTTTGTTGACATAAAGTAGCCTCCGACCAGTAAGAAATGCAGGGGGATTACTCGAAAACCTAGGATACAGTATTGATCAATGATATATCAAGAAATTTTTATCGCCCTATTCAAATAATGCAATAAAATGGCCGACTTTGCGGTGTTAAAATCATTATTACTGTTCAAAATGAGAGATTATCGCAACAAAAGGATCAGTTATGGAGATAGGAGATGTTCAATAAAGTTTTGTTATCTGCTGGGCTGCTTAATTAGAAATATTCAGTTGTACTTTTCACGCATAACATCTACATTTTTTTCTTGAACCACTGCGCTCAGATTCATCATTTTGTAAGGCGTAAGTATTCTATGTGTTTATCCTGTTTTATGACTGCCAAAATAAAGTCGCCTTTAAATCTAGAAACTTGAAAAAAATTAATTTAATACTTAAAGAAAGATGTGAGAATCTTTCTGGCCAACATGACATTATACATGTCTTTGCCTTTCAGATAAGCATGCCATTTTAATTTCTTTTTTTAATTTAAATACATGCCAGTCACCTGCCTTGCTTTTAATTAAATTCTGAACTGTTCATTAACACTTATACAGACTGTAGTAAAGAGTACTTACATGCTAGCTAGCATGACACTTTACTTTCAGACTGCATGTTAAGTTGTTTCTTGAAAGCACTATTTTTTTGTTCATACGCTCTGAAGGGTAGCATATAGATTATGAATTGTCCATCCGTCTATCTGCTCTTTTTGTTCAGTCCATTACTTTGTTGTTTATGGATTTTGAAATGATTTTGCATAGATACATGTATATAGCACATTACGATGATGTGTTGCATGCAAGACCCAGTTTTTAAGGTCAAAGGTTATGGTCCCGTCAATTTTAATAACTGTATTGATGGTGGGGTCAAAATTTTTGTCGTTTTCGGATAGTTTATAAAATACTTATGCATAAATGCATGGACATGATGAAAATATGTCAAAAAAAAGAACTAGGTTTATATGTGATACTGTCAGTCCTTGTTTTTATATATCTTCATAAAAATAAAATATCTGTGAAATATCTTAAATGACAGCCAGATTTTATCCAAATGATTTAAAAAATAAGAAAAATTTCAGTTACCTAGTGTTTTATTCTTTCCAATTGAATGCGTCAAATGATAACTTATAAATTGCATTACATTTCCATTTATAAAGATTTTTCAGTACGAAAGGCTTACAGCCTATTTAGAAACATATCAAAACTGCTTCAATTCTCAAGGACCTTTACTAGATAAGAATTACATAACATTATACTTTTATAACCCAGTATAGAAGAACTGTATTTACTCTACGATTCAGAAATTACATTGAAGAATTTAAAGTGATATTAACAATTTCCTTACAAACTGTATTGAGTGCAACATGGAAAGATTATAATTCTAGGTTCTTAAAGTGTCACCTTTATTTTGATTGACGAGGAAAATATCAAAGACTTGATTTCCATTAATTGCTTTCTTCTGTACAAACAATTTCATTATTAAATGAGTGTCGCAATTTATCGTTAGTTTATATAACTTAGCCAATTTCAAAGTAAATTTTTCATTTTTGTTTGGGTAATTTTTTTCAGACAGCATTTTATTTAGACATTAATGGCATGCCCTGCCAATAAATTTGGAAATATACAAATCTATTAAGAGTTTTCTCGGGAAGATAAATATACATGTAATGTTGACAGGGCAAAGTAAAACTGCTTATCTTTTAGCATTTTAATCATGACATCCCTATATTTGACAATGGACCATTCTGAATGCATTAAAAGTCAAGTTCATTTTCACTTATAAAGCAGAGTAATTGACATAATCAAATATCTTTAATTGACAATAAACAGTAGGTCAAGTTCATTAACCCAAATAGAGCAGGGTAAACAGCATTTTAACGATAAATTGCTTATAATGGACAATGGACAGTTCTGAATTCATTGCAGGTCAAGTCCATTTGCCCAAATATAGCAGGGAAACCCATAAATTACTTAATTTTAGTAGTTTAATAAAGAAACCCCTGTATTAGAAAATGGACATTTATGAATTCACAGCAGAACAAGTTGACAAAGTTTAACCTGGTGGCTGGAGCAATCAAGCAATGTGACCAGTGCATGACCAAAATTCATGCAGTATGACCAAGATCTGCTACTCAGTCAGGACTTATTTTGAAATTCTACCTGTAATTGATGAATGGTTTTGTCCAGATTGAATGATGGACAAGTCCATTCTATGATATTTTGGGTGGCATTGGGTTATAGAAAATAAAACAGGGTAATAATTAAATCATATTGAATGGCATCATGACAAATCTGCACTATTATACAAAGACTGGATTAAACATGGCAGTTGACTATAATAAAAGATCAAACCAGGTTAAACAGCTTAATTTAGTAATCTAAAAATATTTTTAACTTTTATCACTTTCATTGTTATTAAATTTAGACCAGACTTTTATTTTAACAAAGTTAAATATACATTTTATTTGATAGTTGAATAAATTATGATGATAATGCACCGTGATGAGATGTTGTAACCTTAAGCTTGTAAATTTTTTTAAGAATTAAAATTAATATTCTATTTAAGGCTATAATTTTTAACTGTTCTAAGTTTATCATTGCACTTAATTGATAATCTAGTTTAATATGTTATATTATTATTTGATTAAACAATTATATACTCACATTTACAATTTACATATTGTATTGTTTTTTTATGTTTAGTCATTATTATTTTGACATATTGCAAATTAATGTATTACATGCATATACATGTGCATGTAAGATAACTGTGTGTTTTAGTATTGTATTTCATAATAAAGAACAAAATTTACAGATTAAATTTTGGCATCCATCAAAATAATTGTTTCATAAAGCTGAATACTGAAAAAGTAAATCCTGATTGAATGTTTACTCTATCTAGTTGGTTGATAAGACTTAGTTATAAAAGTATGTTACTGCATTCTTTTAACAATTTTTTTGTTTGCTTTGTTTTCTATAATTATTCGGGACGACCCACTCACCTAAAGACCAAGGCTCCAAATCCGCTTTTCCATATTTTATTGATTTATATCCCTCAAATCCTGCGCAAACATACGCATGGCCGTCTTGTAGGTCTTCAATATCACAAACGCGTCGTCCACTGGCCGGCGTAAAAATCTGACGCACTCCATATGGCAAGTTGGACCCAGACGGTAGCTTTCCGGTGAGGTCATTTAGCAGATCATTAAAATTGTAGTACCGATGTGGAGTTATGTATAACTTCTTTCCTTTAAAGAAGCGATTTCCATTTACATAAAAACGCACTTTTCTAGGTCTGCGAAGGTCACGGTATCTTTCGTCAGTGACATCTCGATGGGCCTGAGATACCGAGTTAAAGTTAATGGCCCGTCTTGCCATTGTCTCAGTCATTGATACTGTTATATGTAATCACGTTCACTGTAGAAAATATTCCTCTGTCACGTCCTCCTTTTTATGACGCCATATTTATGCTGTTATTTCAACATCCTGAAAATGTAACAAGATATGTTTGTAAAACATGTATGCCCCCTATCAGCAGCCAATTAGTCATGTGATAAGGTTATTATGACTTCTGACCCAGTGATCAAACAATTAATAAGGGTTATCAAGTATCTACTGGTCATGACCTTGACCTTTGACCCCTTGACCCAAAACTCAATAGGGGTCATCTGCTGGTCACGACCAATCATCATACAAAGTTTGAAGTTCCTAGGCCTAAGCGTTTTTAGTTAATTGATCGGAAACCGTTTTAACATACAAGGTCAATGTGACCTAGACCTTTGACCCCTTGACCCCAAAATCAATAGGTCATCTGCTGGTCATGACCAATCACCATACCATGTTTGAAGTTCCTAGGCCAAAGGGTTCTTAAGTTATTGATTTGAAAGCATTTTTACCTACAAGGTCAAAGTGACCTTGCCCTTTGACCCCTTAACCCCAATATCAATAGGGGTCATCTACTGGTCATGACCAATCACCATACCAAGTTTGAAGTTCCTAGGCCTAAGGGTTCTTTAGTTATTGATCGGAAACCGTTTTTACCTAAGAGGTCAATGTGACCTTGACCTTTGACCCCTTGACCCCAAAATCAATAGGGGTCATCTACTGATCATGACCAATCACCATATCAAGTTTGAAGTCCCTAGGCCTAAGGGTTCTTTCGTTATTGATCGGAAACCGTTTTTACCTACAAAGTCAATTTGACCTTGACCTTTGACCCCTTGACCCCAAAATCAATAGGGGTCATCTGCTGGTCATGACCAATCACCATACCAAGTTTGAAGTTCCTAGGCCTAAGGGTTCTTTCGTTATTGATCGGAAATCGTTTTTACCTACAAGGTCAATGTGACCTTGACCTTTGACCCCTTAACCCCAAAATCAATAGGGGTCATCTGCTGGTCATGACCAATCACCATACCAAGTTTAAAGTTCCTAGGCCTAAGGGTTCTTTTGTTATTGATCAGAAACCGTTTTTACCCAAGAGGTCAATGTGACCTTGACCTTTGACCCCTTGACCCCAAAATCAATAGGGGTCATCTACTGATCATGACCAATCACCATACCAAGTTTGAAGTTCCTAGGCCTTAAAGTTCTTTAGTTATTGATCGGAAACCGTTATTGCTTACAAGGTCAATGTGACCTTGACCTTTGACCCCTTGACCCCAAAATCAATAGGGGTCATCTACTGATCATGACCAATCACCATACCAAGTTTTAAGTTCCTAGGCCTTAAAGTTCTTTAGTTATTGATCGGAAACCATTTTTGCTTACAAGGTCAATGTGACCTTGACCTTTGACCCCTTGACCCCAAAATCAATAGGGATCATCTATTGATCATGACCAATCACCATATCAAGTTTGAAGTTCCTAGGCCTTAAGGTTCTTTAGTTATTGATCGGAAACCGTTTTTGCTTACAAGGTCAATGTGACCTTGACCTTTGACCCCTTGTCCCCAAAATCAATAGGGATCATCTACTGATCATGACCAATCACCATATCAAGTTTGAAGTTCCTAGGCCTAAAGGTTCTTTAGTTATTGATCGGAAACCGTTTTTGCTTACAAGGTCAATGTGACCTTGACCTTTGACCCCTTGACCCCAAAATCAATAGGGGTCATCTACTGGTCATGACCAATCACCATACCAAGTTTGAAGTTCCTAGGCCTAAGGGTTCTTTAGTTATCACTCGGAAACCATTTGGTCTACGGACCGACGGACCAACGGACCGACGGACCGACAAGTGCAAAGCAATATACCCCCTTTTCTTCGAAATGGGGGCATAATAATAATAAAAACATTGAATTTACATACATCTCCTTAATCTTATATTATGTTGGTGCCAGTCAAATTCGCCAATTAAAGATTTTATGCGACAGAATCAATATATTGTCGCATTTGGCGCCATTGGCGAGCGCCAGCGGGAACCCTGGTTATCAGCTATACTTCTCAGAGAGGAGCCTCTGTAGTGCAATTATATGTACCATATGTATATATGGCAGCTGAATCAAATCTGTCCAACCTAAGCTTTTACAATGAATTTAACCTGTCCAGAACAACACCTCTCAGAAACAATCACAATATTTACCTCTCAAAAAAGTGTTGCTCTGTAGAGGTTGCACTGTACATTGAAAGGAAAAAAGTTGAAATTCAATTGTTACTTAAATGCTTGTAAAAAGTGTACATCTGATCCTATTTAAATGTATTTGAAAGTTAATGCTGTTATAATGTAGATGCAAAATGGTACCCTTCGGTGTATTATCTGGTCAGGTCAAGTAATGGGAACTTGGGACCTGGGTGGGGCCTGGTTTTATGCCTGACTCAGGTGCATGATTTGTAAGATAATAAAAGGAATTTTGGTTCTTAAAAATTTATTCTTACATTGCTCTTCTCTATATTTTAAGTGCTTCCAAATTGGTAGGCATTCATGCCATTTTAATCTGATTTTTTAAAAATATATATATATACACTTTGGTAACATTTAACAATCTGCTAGATTTTTTTTCCTTTTCAACTGGGCAATATTTCATTTCTGCTAGCAGAAAAATATCTGCATGGGAGATCCACCAGTGTTATTAAATGTAACGCTCAAGGTCTACCAGAGATATTAAGTTCTGCATCTAAAGCAGTTGTCTTTGAATCCTTTAATGTTACTCAACACTTTAATATACTTAATTGGGCTTTCTTTACTCAACAGTTACTTGTATACATGGCTTTCTTACTCAACAGTTATATTACAATTTAGGCTTTTGTTACTCAACAGCTATCCTTGGCCTTAACATACTATTTTTTTTGAAAATATGAATTAAGATCCTTGTAGATTCCTTTTATATTTTGCATAGCCAGATCAGGCTTTTGAATACTTCATGTAAAATTATCAATTAAGTGTTTAATATTTATATCTGTTTCTTTTGGACTTTCTTTACTAAAACACTTATCAATGCCTTGGACAAATAATAAACCCCAAGTCCTAAAACCTAAATCCTGTCTCACACAAAGTATCTAAACCCTTGGCCTCGAAAATACGAACCTTGTCTCATAATAATAACACTGCTTTAGTCAAATAAAATCTCCTTTTTTTAATATTTAATTTCTGTGTAAACAGTGAACACAGTAATAATGAATAAATTACCAACTTATCAAAAGAAATGAAAATACGTTAGAAGCATATTTGTCTTGAATAGTAAAATAATGATAACCCACGACCTGCCATAAAAAATAATAAAAAGTGAAATATAAAAAACTCATAAACATTAACAGGCTATTAGGATCATAAATTTGATCAAATAATCTACCTTGAATAGACAAATTATTCCATGGTGTATGTAAATACAAAAATCTATAAACTTGAAAACTTTCACTATTTTTCTTCACTCTTTCTATCGCACTCTTCAAATTCTTATTTCTTTTTAAGTCACATTTTCATTATTAAAGAATCATAAGTATAACAATTAAAATCCAATCTTTTTGTTAATTTCAATTTTAATCAAATATACACCAATAGAAACAAGGTAATAATTTCCTCGACGATCTATTGTTTAAATGGCCGTAAACATTTTCTCTTTAAAGAGCGTCAAGCTTATTGTACGAATTTGTAAGTATGTTATAAATTAAGGTCAATCGGCACTTACCAATCTACGTACGTATTAAAATCAATAATTTGAATATAAGTATTCCATGATCAATTTACACAAATAAGATTATCTCGCGAAAAAATATAATGGAACACTAAACCTGATATAAGTATTGTAAATGTTAGACCGTAAGATCGAGTGAAGCGTTATTCTGACAGTTAACGCATGACAGTAAATATCCAAGGACTGTAATAAATTATATGCAAATGACACATTGGTAATTTAATTCATTAACACCAAAGATTCGGTCATAGAAGAATTTTACACATTTTCTTTAGACACCTTGAAGCTTCACTGCAAATTAAAATTTGTATCACTTTATCTTTATTATATTTACATGTACCTCTATTATGTTTTGTTTTCAGATGTTTTGGCCATGTCAGTAACACTGATTATTCTTCTAATGACAGTCACCTTATTCTCCACTTTCCAAGTACAAAAGTGGTGTTATTACAATGTATATTATCTACCCATTTTTGGACAGTATAACTTTTTGTTAAGGTCCATTTCCCAGAAACTTTTAAAGCTTAATTCACTTCATACATAAAAGTACATACATTCAACACCATGCCAAAAGGGCAGAATGATCCTAAGACTCATTTTGGCAGAGTTATGCCCCTTTGTTGACTTATAATTCTTTTTTGCTTTTTTTAGGCCTATTTTTCAAAAACTATCAAAGGTATTCACTTTAATCTAAGAATACTCGTTCACTTAAGAAACTGGATAAAGGGCAGATAACCCTGAAAGTTGTGTCTGTTTCAATATTTCCTTTTTTTTACTTAGAATATTTTCTTTTCTTCAAAAGAAACAAACAAAAAAAAATCATAAATATTAATATTTTTTAAACTTGAAATAATTGTGCATTATAAAAGGGCAGGCAAGTCTGATAAACTATTGCATAGTTATGCCCCCTTTTCTACTTTGCTTTATTTAAACTATCTATAGTACTGAGAAAGACATCTTTTAATATTTCTTACAAGTGTTGCAATTTTTTTCTGTGGATCTATGGCAGTGGTAAATGCAAACTTTTTTCTAATCAACAATTTAAGTTTTCATGTAGCATTAACTATGAAAAGAATAAGAGAAGAAAAAAAATGAATTTGTGACAATATTCTGCTAAATTTCTTAAATAGACTTGTGTTGTTTCCATATTTGGAACTGTCTTATAATGACCATACCAGGTATGCAGTTAGGTTTGGCTTTATTCAGATGACATTCAGATGCCATAAGATCTAATTAACTTTCATCTCAACTATTCTACAGAGTTCAAAATACATATGTGTCTATCTTACATGTATCATAAGATGGTGAAGCTTAAATGCACTGAGTAATTCACTAAGATTTAACACTGTAGACTTTATTCAATTTTGATCTTACATGATAGTCAATGAGACCCATGGGTCAGAACTGAAGAGTATAGTATGTTGCCCAAACCAGACATTTTTACAAGAAGACTGATAGAAAAGAAATCATTTACATCAATTGAAGAAAGTCCAAAATCTGTCCCTTAGGACCAAGGTGCTCCACTTTTCCTATTGGGTTTGATTCAATGATCAATATTCTAGTTTGCTACCAATGACCTTGATATTTGACCTGAAGTTGTGGATGGCAGGTAGAAATATAAATTTGCATCCATATATAATAAGATTTTCGGAATGTTTAGGTCATCAACTCATCATTCTATTTTAACATACCATAATAACCCACTGTGTACTACAAAATGATAAATAAAAAAAACCCGAAGAGACGGAAAAGGTTATTTCATGCATTGCGAAATTCTCCAGTTCGCTATTCATTGTACATATCGAGACATTTTTTTTAATCAAGCACCCTCATACCGATCGGAATGATCGGCTTTTATTATGACCGACTATAAGGCTCGAGAAGTTGCTGTCGCCCTTTCACAAAATCTGATTTCATTCCATAAGGGCGCCGCGCTTCGGCGCGGACGCCAATAATAACATAAGCTTATAATATAAACTTTACCAAAACTGTTAATGTCACCAAATGACAATTACTATAGTGCTGCCTTTTCAACTTAGAATGCATCAGAGACTAAGGTAAGACTTTTCAACCACCCATAAAAAATTATAAGACAGGCATTCCACAGTCAGAGGAAAATGATATGCTCTTGTAAGAGTGCATCCCAGGGGGCTGATTATCTAAAGCCAATACAACAAGGAATGCATGTTAGATTTATGAGGATTATGCAAGTCTATGATTAATTTGATAATGAGTTGATATTTAAAGAAAGTATATACATAACCTTTAATACAGTCCCCCCTGAATGGGCTTTTATAATTTCCAATGCACAGTCATTAATTTTGTAAGACAGAACATCTGATTTGATACAATTTGACACTTGATCAATGCTAATATTTAATTGCAATAATAATATTTTGCAATAAAGTATGGATTGCAATATCTTTTCAAATTGATCTGTTATATAATAGAAATCCTTGAGACAAGCAACAAGCATTACTTGTTCATTTATAAAGCCTTAACCAATTCTAAATGAAATTCAAATAATTGATTTTAGGATTTAAGAACTGATAACTCCATTTCACTTCAATGTTGTAAGAAAGGATTTAACTTATCTCCATGCAGGGTTTTACTTTTCACATATTTATCAAAATATTATCAAAGTTATCGATCTTAAAGTACCTGTAAAGTCTGTGGATCATGTGTGTACCTCCTACATGTACATAATATTTTGACCTTTGACCCTTTTTTACCCTTATAAATGACAGTGGCAATAACAACTGACATGCCACCCAGGCCAGTCTGCATTATGCACATATTTGCAGCCTGAATTGATGCTATTAAAAAATGTTGGATTCTTAATTTCAGACTTTTTTATTTTTCAAATACCTCAAACTCACAATGGGCTGGACCAAATTCAAAGCTGGACAAGTCCATTATTTTCAAATTATAAAGGTTAAATGTTTACTAAAATATCAGCCAACAGAATTGGGCCTGGTCATTTGTGCAGGCTGGTCTCTTATAATACTTGTGGCAAAGGTGACCAGCACAACTTTATTATTTCAGCTAATTTCCTATTATCAACTTTGGGGACAACAAGATAAAAGGCCAACAGTAAGGAGTAGGGTTAGACTGCATGGATGTGCAGCCTGGCCTTGTTCCATATACTGGTGGCAAAGGCTTAATAATCACTTACCATACCAGCAGGATGATGGGTTAATGTTGGATTTAAATGAAGCCCCAATTTCTTATCAAGACTTTTATAAGGCCAAAAAAGATATGTTAGTTTCTTAGTTTCTAGCCTACACCAAATTAATCATATCGAATTTTAACATCTTTTTATTTTCATGACAAATAACTAAAGTTTAAAACATTAAAATAATTCAATAATAACCATTAAATCTTTTTCCGTTAAAAAAAAAACGCAAAAGCATTTTTGACATACTTACAGGAAAAATCTAGATCTAGAGACAAATCGAATTTTTAATCGCCTAATGAATGACATTATTTTATCAAAAGACAATGTTTACAATGTCAAATATTAAACAAAACCCTGACATATTTGCTAACAAATTGCAACCAGTACTTGTAGAGAACCAAGCAAAATAGGATTGTTTAATCCTTGCAAGTCTTGTTGATCATGTTTAACTTATGTACAATTCCTTTACAACTTTTGAGCAAATATTTACATATTAAGAAACTCTTTGAGATCCGAAAACAATTCAGACATTTTCAATGATATTTAAGTGGAAACCTTTTACAATTAAGTATAGTCATTCCTTACATATTCAATTTCTTATCAATTTCTATTAATGGGGTTAATTTTAATTAAACGCCAGTATTATTCTATTTAACAAACATAACAAAACAAATTTTGTAATTAGTCAGTAAAGTACATACTTCGAATTTCCTATACATTTAAAGCAGGTTAGATTAAAATCAATGTCAAATATTTCTTGAAAAATATGTGGGATCTAGAAATTTACCTTCTACACAATGGACAGCATTTTCCTTTGATTTTGTTTATTGTTCCAATTAATTGGTAATTAATAGGATAACTAAACTTAATTAAACATTAAATGTTGAATGGAAAAGAAGACGTGTGCACTGAGAACTGATTAAGTCTGATTCTGAGTTAACGTTTCTGCTCAAAATGAATTTTAACAAAAGTTGTTCAAGAAGCACGTTCAAGTTTTCTCAGTCACACATTTTCTAAATAAGCTAAAGGTTGACCTTGACCTTTAACCTTTTGATCCAAAAATGAGTATGGCAGGCAAAATCATCGAAGTGCACCCCCATCATCTTTTTTAACTAATAGTAGCTTTGTCAGTTTTGAAGTTTTCAATGCGCATGCATACATAAACAAAAATTAATCAAAAAGGTTATATGATTAAAACCCATGCGGCTCTGTAGGTCATGACATTTTCTCAACTGTTTCATAAAGAAAAGGAGCTAAAATTGTAAATCTACAATAGAAACTTATGAATAAAGAATACCAAGCAATTGCAAATATTAGCTAAGACTTATCAGACTCAGACTTGTAAGTCACATGACCAGTGCATTATAACCAAGACCGTTCTGTCTGATCTAGTCCAACTAATTAGACTTGTCAAAGAGACATCAAGATAATTTTGGATGGGCAATATATGTCTTTTTTCAACGGTTTGACAGTATGAAAAAAAAAAAGTCTGTAAAATGGGTCAAGCCATTCACGTCAAATTAATTAGGCTATGTCTGATTATGGTCTGCACTCACAGTTCACTATTCAGGCGGTTTATATTTTGAAATTTTCCCTAAAAATGATCAATGCCGAATGGTTTGATCCAGATTGAGAGAGTCCAATTATTTAGAGGGGAAAGGAGAATACGTAGTTTTTCTTTCCAATGTAAAACTTCCTTACACTGATCACTATAGGAAAGAAAATACAAATGTATTTTGTTGAAAACAAAAAGTTGTCTCAATTCATTAGTTCCTTTTAAAAGCATTTGTTCAAATGTAAAAGTTCAAAGAGTGTAATGGGTAGAAAGAACAAAGAAGAAATACGCCAGATATGCTGCGCTTGATTTAACTTGTAATTATTTGTCAAAGTTACTCAGCTGTCATAGGATAGTTTTGTTTATTCAGATAAGATGGCAATATAATGCTCTGATAAAATTCTATTTAGGAAATAAATAACTTTGAGTAAATAACATACTATATTGTTGTACATAAAATAACCACTCTTCGAGTTCTTAGATGTGCTTAAATACATGTATAATATATCAATGGGGCCAGTAGGCCTGAGTGACTAATTACATAGCAAGTTAAATTGATACATGCATCTATTTCCATTTTTACATGCTATAAATAGAGAGAAAATCTATTAAAATATGTTGAACTACATTAAGTCAAGATCTTCTTTTCATACATTATATACATAATTTGGTTTCTTGACATCACATCTGATGTCATATGACATGTAAACATTCCATTTGTCATGCACTTGATGATTTAAGTATATTGTAATATATTTAACAAGACCTGTCTGTGAACAGTGCCTCCAATTTTCTGAGTGCTAGATAGTAAATAAAAGCAATATATATGAAAGGGGGCATAATTCTGCAAACATGCTTTTGATGTTCACATGTGTTGGGGTAAAACTGATATCATATGATGTTATGTATTAAATATAGTTATATATTGTAATATGTACTGTATTGCTCATAAAAACTAGAAATATGTTACATAAAATTCTTAATATCATACTGTACATTTAAGTTTCATATGCACACAGATATATATATACAACGGATAGGAAGCTTCGAAAATAGACAATAGTCAGATTCAGACCCACAATCCATTGCGCGCTTCGGTGATAATCGGGTTTTCCCGCTAATCTCCGATTTTCACGCTCATGTTAAACTTCGGCGATATCCTTCAATTATTGTTTACATCGCCAACATGGATTTTTCATCAGAGAAATATTTGTGTAGAAAAGTGTGTTTTGTACGTTTTAGAATAAATAACTATTGCTTCTTATTTAAGTAGAAAATGCTTTGTCTTTTTTGTTGATGTACCTCGATCTGAGTATTCAATATGGCGGTATTTTGGCTGCTTTTAGCCAGGATGCATCTAATCTCGCATTCACGCGACATCTAATTACTTGTGTGAACATATTTATCTATATGATATGCACATGGAAGAACGAAGTGCTAATTTGTGTATTCATTGGTCATATTTTTGATAAATTTACCATAATAGAAATTTATAAAATCAAATTACTTTAATTATTTCTGGGGAAATGTTATTCTAAACTAGTAAAATATATTTGTCCCAAAATTAAAAGAATAACATGTGTACACAAAGTATACAAACACAAATAAAAAATTAATTGTAAACAACATGTATGTACAAATGTATATGTTATTATATACTTCTTGAGATCTACTGATTCTACATGAAGTAAGTTATGTATGGTTGCACATGTCTGTACATATTTTTTCTGTGCTTTATGTTTATATTTACCTCATATAATGTGTTTATATATCTATTTCTTATCAGTAAATAAAGCCATATTGAAAATGTGTGATGACGATGACATTCTAAAAATTAATTGGGGAGGTGCCCAATTAAGGAGTTAAGTGGACTAAATTTCTTCATTTTGAGGAAACGTTGACACACCAGCATTGGATTAAAATTTCATTTATTATAACGCATGGAAACAAATAAATCAGACAGTGAAACGATTCGTCAAACTTCTTAGGAAATGTGAAAAATGCCTGTTTGATTATGTTCCTAATGGTCAGCGTTTTAGCCTTTACCACTTCGTTACCTATGAAAACAATGTCCTAAGATACTGTTATAATCGCACGCTTGCTTTAAGAGAGAATTAAAGGAAGCTTGATTGAAGACCATTAAACAAATCAAATAAAATTATTCAAATATAATAAATAAAACTACTACAAACCGCTTTTATTTTTAAGAAATATCCGAATTATTGAAGTCATTATCAACGTCCGCCATTTTGGTTGTACTGCGTTAATTTGATCGATAGAGGCCCCAAAAGGGGTACACAATAACGTAGGTCGAATTTATACAATGTAGAATACAACTTTGTATTGTTATCACAGACACTTGGGGTTTGGAGCTCAAAACGCCTTTAAAATCCAAATAAAATGCATATTTGTCAATCCCAGCACATGTACTGATCATAATATCAAAAAAACTTAATATAAGCCGTTTTGAAAAAAAATCATATTTCAACATCTATAATAATAATTATTATCAGCTGTTCGCCTCTTTTTAATGATAACATCGACAGCAATTCCTCGGCAAGAATGAATAACGCTGAAAGCCGTTCAAAGAAAAAATTTCAGCGCTTTTGTGCTACAGTAACTAAGAGTAAAACTTTTTTGTTCATTTAAAATATTACTTTATTCATGATACTTTCTAATTATATTATTTTTATTATTACTTTCTATTATTTGTTGTATCTTAGCTGAGAGGCCTTTATCTCCATTTACCGCACTGTATTATAATATAAAAAGGTAGCAAGATCTATTAATATGTTTCTGAAATGTTAAATTCAAAGAAAGTAAAGACAAATTTAACGCTTAATACGAATACTCTGTATTATAAATAAAGGCATCCATCAAGTGAAAATTTTGTTTTAAGGAGCTCCAAAAATGAATAATGTCAGAGCCTCTATAAAAGTTCATATAATTTAGGCTTCGTTTTATTTCATTTTATTTCTTACTTGATTTGACATTTTATATTTATCTTAGTCCCGGCTCAACATGAAGTGCCTCAACGCGAAACTTGTTTAATATGTATTTCCGCTTTTCAAGGTATCTATAGACGGCACAAAATTATGTTCATATGAATGTATAAAAAATTCCACGTATCAGATCTGTCTTAGTTTTTACCCGTTAACTTAATAAACATAAATTTTAAGTGTTAACAATATATCTCGAAATATCATTAAAAGGGAAAAACACTTTGACTTACCGCAAACGTTAACGATACTTCTTTGCAAGGCGATCTGTTTTATACTTTTATTGTTTATAAGTGTCTATGTGATTTTCCAAATGTCTGAGTTTTTTCTAATAACACATGAAGGCAAAGTCATAGAATAAACATATAAACACACAGTAATCTGATTTGCATATCCCCCGCATATACAAATCATAGAACTGAATGATTTGATGTTCGTTCTTTTTGTACTATAGTCTGAATATGTATATCCTATAAAATAAAACCCCTCGGCAAGAATGCAAACATGGCTCCGCATTATTTATCCATGGACTTTCATATCTCGGGTTACACAGCCATTCACTGCATAGGACTTGTCCACTATATGCCTTTATTTATAATAACACTTGATGGATGCCTTCATTTACAAGACTGAATATTCGTATTAAGCGTTAAATTTGCCTTTGCCTTTTGAATTAAACATTTCATAAACCTATAACAGGGACTCCACTGAGGTTTATAAGCCTAAAAACGTGAACTTTTTTTTTTCACATAGATAAACATGAGCACTTAAAACATAAATATTAATAAAATATAACCAAGAAATATAGAAGAAATACACTGAAAATCATATGTTTGTGCTATTCTCAGTCCGATTTGAGTGAAAAGCGTTTAAACTCTTTTCAATTTTGGGTCATTTTTCACTACTTTAATAATTATTCTGGAAAAACGGATCAAGCTAATGATCGGAAATTTTGCACATAAGTTATTAGAATAGATCTACATCAAATGGAGAAATAATCTCAAAAAATTATTTCCAGTCCCGTCATGTCAAAAAACCTTAGTGGGGTCCCTTTAATAGATCTTGCTACCTTTTAATATTTAAATACAGTGCGGTAAATGGAGATAAAGGTCTCTCAGCTAATATACAACAAAAAATAGAAAGTAATAATAAAAATAATATAATTAGAAAGTACCATGAATAAAGTAATATTTTAAATGAACAAAAAAGTTTTACTCTCTCCTAGTTACTGTAGCACAAAAGTGCTGAAAATTGTTTCTTTGAACGGCTTTCAGCGTTATTCATTCTTGCCAAGGAATTGCTGTCGATGTTATCATTAAAAAGAGGCGAACAGCTGATGACGTTACTAAAATTTTGATGACACTTAAACTTAAATACCTTATAACTTTAACAAAAAAGCTTTTTTGAAGGTATGGTTTGGAATATTTAATGACGAAATGTTGACGTTTACGAATCTTATGAAAAAAGGATTTATAATCATGAGAAAATATAAGTTTTTGAGACTTTAAACTAAAAATACCGCATCTCATCGGATAGTGTGGTTTTTTTTCTCAGTCAAAATTCACGTCACAGGGCCAGAAATTTGTTAGCATGCTCCTTTGGATGTTGACTATCAATCCATAACATTGATTTACTCGAACACAGTTGGGATATGTTAAAAAAAGATGAATACTTACCGTACGTCAATTGTATTTCCCGCGCCGACATGTATATACTGGTACAGCTGTCGACGCTGGACGCTGGAACAGCTGTCTGCCCATTTGATTGTACGGTGTGATTCTTTTTGCAGCCAGATTTTTTGGTTTGTAAATGACTGACTATACTTCAAAGTTGGATGAACATTTGTGCAGTAAAATATAAAAATGGCTTCAAAGCACAGAATCAGTGATTGCAACAAAGTGAATTATATGCTTCTATATACATTGTAAGATTATAATAGATTAAAACTTGAAATTGTGACAAAACTAATACAGGTTTGTTTGAAATGAACCTTATTGACTCATAATGTACATGTAATTACATGTACATGTTAACAGATAATTGAAGATTTTGTATTTTGTGTTTTATTATTATTTTCCTCATACTGTACTTATGTACCTGAGAGAATAAAGAGTATGTTCTGTTCTGTTCTTCTGTATCAGATATCATAAATTGTTTTTGTTTGATATAATTGCCTGGTAAATAACTTAAATTGCTCAAGTCCTAAACTGCATTCATTTCAAACTTTTGTTAAGTTCATTATACTGGTACTAATAAATCCATTGCAAAATTTCTTTAAAATACTTGTTTTATACCTTTACAGCCATTTGTAGGAGAGAGAACATAACTTTGTCATGGATTTTGAGTTGTAGTTCACCTTAGTGCTGTTCATATCTCTTCATCACCATTTATGTTAGAATGAGCTCTGTTATAAATGTAATATGACTGGCTGACTGATTCTAAATTTCAGTTTTACTTGTATAAAATTAAAATCACATTTTAGTGCTTGAAGTATAGAATTGTCATACTGTAATATTTATGCCTGTTCGAGGTTTAAATAATTGACTTAATGAAGATATAATGATATTTCATGGTTTTTAACAATGTCTGAATTAATTAGATCTATGCTACAAATTAGTGATTAACTGATTATATACTCTTGTGCCAAACTGTGATAACTATATAAAAGATTATTTATTTACATTGTAAAGGCATGGTATTATTTTAAAATTACATTATAAAAGATTGAAAGAGCTTTTGCCTTAAAGACTTTTATTAACTGACCGTATCAAATCTGTCTATAACTTCTGATTTCCATTTCTGAATACTGCCATAAATCACTTGAATAAAATTTTAATTTGTCAGCTTTCTACTGGGTTATTTTCCCCATGTGACTGAGGACTTGCCTTTAAAGGGATATTCAGGCAAAATAATGACAAAAATATTAAAATGATCTTTTACAACTATTGTGAAGTCCTAGCGCTCTAACCTGACCCACGCGGGTCAGGTTAGGAAACCACCATTTTATTCTTTATATGGAGGAAAGTTTTGTTCCTTTGACTGTCTAATATATTCATTTTGAGGGCATTTACAGAATTAGGGATGAAAAAATTCAAAACTAAGAAATGAAAATTTTGCCTGTGTCTCCCTCTTGAAACATCAGAATTTAAACCATTGTTTATTCCTGCGTGATTGAAGAGGCGACTAAATTGGTTCAAACTACTGGAGTCTGTGCATCTCTTATCTCCTTGCTTTAAGTTTGTAATACCCAAGGTTGACCAAAATCATTTCCTATTTTAACACCATATGACCTAAATTGTGTTGGTACACCCTAATAACAATTAAAACAAACTGGACCAGTTTATTTAAAAGGTGCAATTCTGAAAGTAATAGTTTTGGAGTTATGCCCCTTTTTAACTTTTTGGCAAAAGTGGTTATTTTAACAGACGTGCCAACACTGCATGCAATGCTCTTGTTGGAACTGTTCATTATCAATTTTGGGGTAATCAAGATGAAAAGTTTAAGTTGGTCAGTCAACAATAAAGACCTTGATCAGAAGGCATGGATGTGCAGTCTTGTTTGGCTCTAAGCTAATGCTATTTTTTTGGTTTATAAAGAATTTATTTTAGTTTGATTGTGTTACTAAGGAAGCTTAAAAAGCTTATAGACACACTTTCGAATCTGCTCCTGGAACCAGCCAGCACTGAGCAATTAGTGTAAACGAAACAATGACTTGTCCCTGGCGGGGTTTGAACTTGTGCAACTAGTGATCTGTAGATAGTCTGACACATTAACCACTCAGCCATGCAGCCACTTGATAATTTCGTTACAAGCATGTAATTAGCGCTATCTCTTTAGATGGTACTGGAGATGATGACTAGCCTGTCACCGATATTTATGATGTACAGTACATTACAATGTGTAATCTGATTGTACTATTTGCTGCTTTAAAGTTTTTCAAACATGTATTTTGTTATTGAAATCCCTCTCATATTTAAGGGACGCAATTCCGAATTCAAAAGCAAGAAAAGTTTTTTATATTAATTTGTTTGGTTTAATGTCATTTTTTTTCTTAATGTGGAAAGCTAAGAATGGTGTTTTGTTTTATTGAACAGATTATTAAAACTTTATTTTATATGCCAATTGGTCATATCTCTGCAGTCAGTCCACTAGTAATTACCAATTTCTCCGTAACTGTAACAAATGATCACATGATTTCTAAATCAGCAGTGTAGAGACAAATGAGGCATTAGACTATCAAATGTCACAGAAAAAATTCACCTTGCCCAAGTATCAAACTAGTGACCTTTGGATTACAAAGTTGTTGTCTCAGGCCACTGAAATAATCCAAAACCATAACAATAATGTTCTTGTCATTATGGCAACTTTCCAGCTTTCACTAGTGAAGAACAGGCTTACCAGTCAATATTTGCATTTTAAATTTCAAACACCACTCCAGACACAATATATCAAGCACAAAATTCCACAAGCTAGCTCTGGTAAATCCAATGTGGCTTTTTGCCGAGATCCAGAGTGAAAACTACCAACACTACCACAAGCTAGCTTAATAGCTACCTCACATGAAACAATTGAGGGTCTTCGGAAATTTGTATTACATGCTTTTCGGTAGTTTATATAAATATATCAGTGAATTAAACAAGAGGGCCATGATGGACCTGAAGTCGCTCACCTGTATATAGGCCCCCAGAGGTGGGACAGTTTTGACCCCAGGGCTTTTATTTGAACAAACTTGGTAGACACCCATTAGAAGATGTTTCATGCTAAGTATCTAAACTCTAGCTTTATGGGTTTTGTCAAAGAAGATTTTTTAAGTTTTTGCTATAGTCATATAAGGAAAATCAATGACCCCCGGGGCGGGGCCAATTTTGACCCCAGGGCTCTTATTTGAACAAATTTGGTAGACACCCATTAGAAGATGTTTCATGCTAAATATCTTAGTTCAAGCTCTTTGGGTTCTGTAAAAGAGGATTTTTTAAGTTTTTACTATATGCATATAGAAAAAAATCAATGACCCCCAGGGGCGGGGCCAATTTTGACCCCAGGGCTTTTATTTGAACAAACTTGGTAGACATCCATTAGAAGATGTTTCATGCTAAATATCTTAGCTCTAGCTCTTTGGGTTCTTTAAAAGAAGATTTTTTAAGTTTTTGCTACACATAAATAAAATCAATGACCCCCGGGGCGGGGCCAATTTTGACCCCACGGCTTTTATTTGAACAAACTTTGCAGACACTCACTAGAAGATGTTTCATGCTAAGTATCTAAACTCTAGCTATTTGGGTTTTTTCAAAGAAGACTTTTTAAGTTTTTGCTATACACATATAAGGGAAATCAATGACCCCCCGGGGCGGGGCCAATTTTGACCCCAGGGCTCTTATTTGAACAAATTTGGTAGACACCTATTAGAAGATGTTTCATGCTAATTATCTTAGCTCTAGCTCTTTAGGTTTTCTAAAAGAAGATTTTTTAAGTTTTTACTATATGCATATAGAGAAGATCAATGACCCCTTAAGCGGGGCCAATTTTGACCCCAGGGCTTTTATTTGAACAAACTTGGTAGACACCCATAAGAAGATGTTTCATGCTAAACATCTAAGCTCTAACTCTTTGGGTTCTTTAAAAGAAGATTTTTTAAGTTTTTACTATATGCATATAGGGAAAATCAATGACCTCCTGGGGCGGGGCCAATTTTGACCCCAGGGCTTTTATTTGAAAAAAACTTGATAGACACTCACTAGAAGATGTTTCATGCCGAATATCTAAGCTCTACCTCTTTGGGTTTTTTTAAAGAAGATATTTTAAGTTTTTCCTATCCCTTGCCATGGAACCTGCATGGGAACAATTTTTAAAGGTGACCACCAAAGGAACATTCCTGTGAAATTGGCTTAGTGGTTTATGAGGAGATGTCATTTAAAGCACGGATTTATATTACAATAAATGTAATATAAATCCGTGTTTAAAGTAAAAGTTTACGGACGAACGCCAGACGATTAGTGATCACAAAAGCTCACCCTGTCACTTTGTGACAGGTGAGCTAAAAACTGGTAATTCACCTTTTGGAGCAGTGAAATTATCAACTTGATAATTTTCACTGTGTTTTGAATTTAATCCCGTAAAGCTATTTCAGTGAAATACCAGCGTGCACAGAATTTGAAACCAACTTTCGGACATGACGTCGTAAATGACGACACTTCTTATTATTTGCCACGCTTTTCATTTAGCATTAGGTTAAAACGTCTTTTTAAACGTTCTTTGCATATAATAAAAAGAAAGTTTGTTTAGTGTAAGATGGAAATATATTTCACCTTGTGAACACCAAAAGTTCATATTTCACTCGTGGCTGCGCCAATCGTGAAATATACCTTTTGGTGCTCACTCAATGAAATATATTCCGATCTTACACTGAACTAAACAAATATCCTCTATATAATTATGATGAATATTCATGAAAACAAGCAATTATCATAGTATTGCAAGCAATCCATAAGTCCCCTACCGGTTAGAACCCCATCAACATTCTGAAGGGCCATTGGCCATTCACTAATGTTTCAATTTTTCTCTATTTTAAGTAAATTTGTTGGAAAAGTGATCACAGGAAACAGTTTTTATGAACAGACAGACAGACGGACTGAAAGACACTCTAAAGTTAATATTTGAAACATCCCTGTTACCAAAATATAACATTTTTAAAAGCAAAATTCTTAAAAAGGAGATAACTCTTGAATTAAAGATGCAATTTCATAAAAATTTTCAGCTCTTTTTGACTAATCACAAATAGTGTTATATTTGCCATGTTTTAAGCCTATTTGTTGCCAAGACAGCCAATATTTTTTCAAAATACCGTATAAGTGGTTTTTTCTGCGGGCTCCAAATTCTGCGGTTTTGCCAAATTTTGGCATGTTTTTATTTCTGCGGCACATTATTTGGACAAAACGGGATTTAAATTCTGCGACTCGTCTTATCAAAGTCTAAGTCACATTTCTCAACCTAATTTTTCGCACGTACGCATTTGTTTAGCTTCGTCACCGCAAAACAATAAAGTAATTACAAACAAATGTACTGTTTGCTTGCAAACAAATATAATGCGCAACAATAGAAAGGTATGCAGCTTTTGATCATCGTGAAATGACGTGTGAAAAATATAACCCTGTAGTATCTTTAATTCTATAATTAAAAAGTTGATAGCAGTTGACCGTAAATCAGATGACAATTATAGTAGACGACGATTATTTAGCAGTATAAGGGTTAAAATGGTTTGAAATATCTTTATTCTTAAATAAGCATCATTAACAATTAGTACGTCCTTACAAACACAGATTACATACTAAGCCTACAGCAATTTAATACAATTTGAAAAAACCCCCTTACCGTTATAATCCGTTAGTCGTTATTACAGTAGACGAAACAGGTCATAATGCAGGACACGTATCGTAGCAGTTGAGTGAAATATTCTGCGGTTTTTAGTTGTTTGGGTAGTCGGACCAAACAAATAATGGTAGCGAAATTTCAGAGCCTAATGCTGAAAAATCCAGGGGAGATCAATGCGTAAAGATTGTTATATGACAGGCGAATTAATTTTCAAGCAAAGTAGTTCCCGAATGGTCGAATATTTCTAATATTGTTTCATTCTTTATAGATATACATGCTTACAGTAAGCTGCATGATTATTTACATCTGTGTTATACAACATGTTTAGCGAGTTACAAACCCCAATTTAGAATAATATGGTTTTCTTCAGGCCGTTTACACATAACTTCACCGTGGCCGAGGGGTTTGCACGCTCGCTTATGTATCGAGAGGTCTGGAGTTCAAATCCCAGTTGAGGCAACTCATTTTTTTTTCTTCTTTTTTTTAAGTCAAATAAACATTGAATTGACTATCAGTGTTGCAATTAGTCTTATGAAACTGACCGCAGAAAACGCAGAAATAAAGTCACCGCAGAAAAAAACACTTATACGGTAGGAAGAACAGATAAGACAAGCATAATCTCAAGACTGCCATCTACCCATATGTCAAGTTTCATAAAAATATTTCCAGTACCTTTTGAGTTATCACTGAATTCAGTTTATGCGTAAAATTTGCCATATTTTCAGTCTATGTGTTGTCATAGCAACCAGAATTTTCAACATAGGAAGAAAAGAAAAAGACATGCATAATCTCAAGACTGCCATCTACCCATATGTCAAGTTTCATATAAATATTTTTCTATTACTTTTTGCGTTAACACTGGATCAAGTTTATGTGTAAAATTTGCCACATTTTCAGTCTATTTGTTGCCATAGCAACCAGAATTTTCAACATAGGAAGAAAAGAAAAAGACGTGCATAATCTCCAGACTGCCATCTACCCATATTTCAAGTTTCATAAAAATATTTCCAGTACTTTTTGCGTTATCACTGGATCCGGTTTATGTGTAAAATTTGCCATATTTTCAGCCTATTTGTTGCCATAGCAACCAGAATTTTCAACATAGAAAGAAAAGAAAAAGATGTGCATAATCTCCATACTGCCATCTATCCATATATCAAGTTTCATAAAAATATTTTCAGTACTTTTCAAGTTATTGCGGGATCCAGTTTTGTGGACGGACGGACTGACAGACAGATGGATAGATGGACGGACGGACAGACGAACGGAGGGTAAACCTAAAGTCCCCTCCGGTAAACCGATAGAAGACTAATAAAGACAAACATAATGCCATGCTTCCATATTTTTATATTGCAAAGTTCATACCATATAGTTTAACAAATGTTAAACACAAACAATAAGAAATTATTCAATTATTTTGATAAATATTGCCTTAAAAGATGGTTTATAAAATACAATACATGAACATACATCTATACATGACAATGAATTTTGTGGTGAAATTTTAAGGAAATCCAGCTCCCCATATTAAAATCAAAGGGCTGCAAGCTCTTTGGTATTTTCTGATCTTTGCAATCTAAATCGTACTGTATAATTATCTGTATGTGTTTTCCTGTATAAGTTTATTTTTGGCGTCCGCGCCAAAGCGCGGCGCCTCTTATGGAATGAAATCAGATTTTGTGAAAGGGCGCTAGCAACTTCTCGAGCCTTTTAGTCGGACATAGTAAAAGCCGATCATTCCGATCAGTATGAGGGTGCTTGATTATTAATTAAAAATGAAATGTCGCGATACAGAACAGAACAAATATTTTACAGTTATATAAGTTTTTTTTCAAAATGAATGTTTGTCACTTAGTTTGGTTACACTAATTAATAAACACAGATCAACTCTCAAATTTATTGATTATTATTATACATAAACATGCAATTAAAAATAAAACCCCAACACCAACAATAGCATGTATATGAGATAAAAACAATAAATATGTACAATAATTGAGAAAAAAAGGTACATTTTTATGGTATTAATATGACACTATTTTCTTTGAAACATTTTATTTAATTTGTTATTCGTCTTTAGTAAAGATGCCGAGGAATTATTCAAAGTTACAAATTAGATTTTATAAATTATTCAATTGATTGATAATTTAAAAAATGATAAAGAAAAATACAAATGTACATGTATATGGTTTAAGAATAAACAATATTATATATTGAAAGATTAACCATAATTTACTGACTTTTTCCAGTTAAGTTTTACTTATAATCGTCGGTCAATATGACCATTGAATTCTTAAAATAGTAGTAAACGTAAAAACTCAGTATTAAAATAGCACATAAAACACAAAAAAAAAGAAAAGAAAACAATATTCATAAAATCTGTATTTTTTTTATTAAAATAGATATTGCAATTATTGTTTAATAAACAATTATGCTCAACATGATCAACATGGTAATGTAACCAGTGTCATATTGTTAGTAAGTGTGAACAGATACCTTTAGAGGGGGGTCTTCGCTAATAGCGATAACATAATACGGGACAATTACACAAGTGTGGTATTGATCATGCAATCATTTATAATCCATATGTGTAATGCACTATACATGTATATCCGTTGCTATTAATAACCACGATCATAAAGAAATAACAAGTAATATTCTAATCTCTAGCATGCCAATCAAAGTTAATAATGAACAATGTCTTTCGTCCGTTCATTCATAAGTGATATACAATTCTGGTTAAAACCAATTTACCATTGAAAAGTTTATAATCATATGTCTACTAGTTCATCTTCACCTGTTGGACGCCCTTTGATGCTTTGCATCAATGTTTTTCTTGTAATGTACTATAATTCATCTTGCAGGGCACCAGAGTTTGATACATACGGAATTTTGCATAACTAGAGTTGCATCAAAAAATGATTTAATCATTTATGTTCATTTTATTTGATAGCCACACTTTATCCTTGCATATCGTGGCTATTTCCTTAACAAAGACACTAAAAAAAGAATTTAAAAAAATGTTGACTCGACTGGGTTTTGAACTCCAGACCTCTCACACACTAAACGAGCGCGTTACCCCTGCTCCACAGAGAAGTCATAAAAACAGAGGCTGAATAAAATCAAGTCATTCTTAATTTAGAATTGCCATTTTTTAAAGCAGCAAAGACTGAATAAAATCAAGTCATTCTAAATTTAGAATTTCCATGCATTTCGGGTTAGGGTAATTTCGAGGTATTTTGTTCAGGGTAAACCTGTTGTTTAAAATTGAAGTAAATAATTTAGCAAAAATCTTCTCGCCCAAACAGTCCAACATGTAGAAACTATATATTCAACTACTCGGCAGTCAGATTTATTTGTGTAGTATTCGGTAATCGACATCGCTAAAAGTAGCATTTTCATTGATTAAAATCATATTCATCCGCGTAATTTGTGAGTGTGCATTTATTGACAATTCTATAAGCCAACGCTACTTTAAAAGTTTGAATGTGCAGTAATTTGTTGGACACTTGTAACAAAAAAATGTTCTTTCTTTTAAATTGCTGGTTTTTAAGCAGTTTTGAGTGAGAACTACTTTGCGTTGTTAGGACTGTTAGGAAATTTTGTGTTAGACCGTGGATGTTAGCTATGTATTTACTGATCTGCGATCAGAAAATACAAAAAAAGTTAAAATGAAATTATACAATATTCCATTACGTAAATGTTGTCTTCGGTTTTGCAAGGATTTAAGTTAAAATGTACTTAATAGAAGAACTTTTATTCAATTTGTGTTTGGTAAATTTCTAAAAATACACTTCAGCCTGTTACAGGATGAATTATTTCAATTCCATACTATTTTATCTACTGTTTTGACAAAAAATAGAATAGTAATAATTACAAAATTTTCTTTAAATTCAAAGGAAACGAAATGTCTAGTTTCCATGTAATGAAAAGGAATAACATGTACACATGAAACAAAATTCTACTCAATAAATTTTGTAGATACAAAAGCAAGAGTAAGTTTCCATATTAAAAAGAGCAAATTTACAACAAATAATGAAAGTAATATTAATGTAAATAAATGTTTTCATGTTATTTAAAATAAAGAAAAAAGTAAAATTGAAATTTATGGCAAAAAAAGAAAAAAAAATGATTTAAATAAACATTGAGAAAAGCTAAAAGCCTTTTAAGCCTCTGTCACATCAGCCACAAAATAATTTGGTTCCTATGATTTGTATAGAAGTCTGTGCCATCACAGGCAATTTGGCAGTCTATCTAGATAGATTTGTAGATCTGTCATGTGACAGCATTTGATTACCGCCCACAGTAGTCGCACAAGCAACCCTGCAGTCCTCGCAAGGAAAACGCAAATTTAAAATTATCGATTTTTAGAAAATCTAACAGTTCATATCTTTCAATTTTACAATTCATTCCCTTTTCTCACGAAACAAAAAAAAAATAAAATATTATATTGGTCTTAAGAAGAATGCATTCCTTATCAACTACTACCACTTTATAGCTTGAAATTTTGAAATACATGCACTTTTTTAAAATAAAAGTTTCCACTTTATTTTTAAAATCTATATTACGTACATGTACACTTTTCTAACACTCAATAGTACTTTTTGAACTAGATATTCATTTTTACATTTTCAGCACAATTCACCAGCACATCTTTAACAAAAATAAGAAACATATCAGATAAAAACATCAAGTAACATGTAATATATAAACTCTAAAAAAATATTTTCAGATACACTATTTTGCTAAGAAACTTGTTTAAAAAAACATATTCAAATGAATCACAGTTGTTTTAAAACGTCACAAACACAAACATTGCACTTTCATCATCATGGCATACCTCTGGTTTAATTAATAAATAAATTTTATAAAATATATCAAATATAAAAAAAATCATTTTCCATCTTGGAACTTTTTAACAAGTTCTTTAACCCAGCCTTTCATTATAACTAAATTATCAACATCCATACTAAGAAGGTCAAGTCTTCCTGTGGAAAATGCCGCTTTCATTCCCCCTCCGCCCATAGAGCTTGACCCTGACCTACTTCTGAATGAGCAATCATCAAAAGTTTCCAGATCTAATTTTGTCGGAAATTTACTGTCTATGTATTCTTGTAGTGCAGATCCGGTGAGTTGCCTTTCCTCGCTAACTGCGCGGTTAGAGGAGCAGCTCTGATTACGACTTGTTGTCGTACTCATACTGCGGCTGGTACTTGTGTTACGATATCCGCCATGCGCTGTTAAACTTTCCATTCGCTGTTTGATTGTAGCACTCGGTTCCTTCTGACGAACCTTTACTGGCATTTTTTGTTTATTCTTTTCTTCTAATTGACTAATGTAACATTTGATATTCACGGTAGGAGTAGAAGGTAAAGGATGTGTTTTTTTCTGTGTAACAGCAGTAGGAGAATCTATGTCATCACAATACACAGCAGAATCTCTTAATGCTTCATCATTATTAAAAACTGCTAAAAATCTCCGTTCATAGAAGGTGCCTGTACCTGTAGATTCTTTTGAATCTTCATCTTGACCTAGTGACTCCCTACCCTCACGTGATTCGCCACTACGAGGTGAATCTTCAGTTGAACTAGAATCATTATCTGCACCTTGAATAGAAAATGCTGAATCAGACTGAGCCACATTTTTCAAGTTTGATACAGGATGATAAAGTTTAGATTCAGACTGAGACTGCTGTTTTGATTTGGCAGACTGAATTTGATTTAACTTAAAACCAGTCAAACTTGCTGAAAATCTCCCATAATGCAATTGTTTATCAAAGGTATTGTAACTGTTGCTCTTCCAATCTTGTAGAAGATGAAATTCATTTTTCCATGTGTTGTACAAAATTTGATAGTAATAGAGAACTACTATTTAGACAAATTGAAATATCAAATAAGAACTTTTGTATGTTGAATAATAAGCAGAAATTTGTTTGGTTAATGTCCTCGGAAGACCCTAGAGTCTTTGAATATTTTTCTAAATACCTACTCGAAATTTATAATAAAAGAAATTTTATGTTAGGTAGTACTAGTAGTAATTACTAATAAAAATTTGTCAGACCATTGAATGTATATTATTGTACTTGAATATCGAATGAGTAATTAGTGTGTGTGTGTGTTTTTTTTTTCAATACTGTTTTATTTATTTCTTCTTATTGTCACGGGTCGTTTTATTTATTATATTGATTGTTCATTTTGCCGTGCACTGTTCGTCATTTAGTCGCGGGAAAAGTAATCTTAATGTCCGCGCATGCGTCGATTATCGTTTGTCTCCGTGGCGTCTGTTATCGTCTGCTATTGTATTGTATCGGATGGTTCCGTAATGTACGCTTATTAGCGGAAATTCACGGAAACAGCCGAAACAATTAAACTATGTATCTCGTGCAATTTTGTGAACTGTTTTTGTATGTCCAATCGTTTTGTACGTTGGATGAAAGAGTTTTGAGAGAAAGTTTTAGATTGGTTTTTAACATTTCCTTTCTTCCAAATTCCCGCGAGCTTTCCTTCTTCACTTCACTTCGTCATTATTCTCTTACGAGTTAAGATATACAGTTGTACTATTTGTTTATTTCATAGAATTTTTGATAGGAAATAACTTATTATTAAGTTATTTACTTTTTGTATTGAGACGCTGTAGTAAGATTATTTTCATTTGATTCATTTACTTGAAATAATTCTTATTTGCATCGTTCAATTGTTGTATTGTTGTATTTTATGTTTGTTTTAATTAACTTGTATTATAATCATGTATTTATGTTTTTAGGCTTTATCTTCGTATTATATTAAATTGACGAACCTACGCCAGGAGTTTCTATTACTAATTCTACCCTGTGACGTTATTTTAACATTACTATGCCTGTGTTATTTGTTTTTCCAATAATACGAATTAAGCTTAAGTTACTTTATTGTCTTCATTTCTACCATACAATACACAATTTTTTGGTTGATATATTTTGTTACATGCCTTATGTTTTATGCTTGTGATTATATATGTCATATAGTATGACCCACAGACACTTGGGGTTTGGAGCTCAAAACGCCTTTAAAATCCAAATAAAATGCATATTTGTCAATCCAAGCACATGTACTGATCATATATATTAAAAAACTTAATATAAGCCGTCTTGAAAAAATTTCTTATTTCAACATCTATAATAATACACAAGATAAAAATGTTCGCCGGAAAAAATCCGCACCCTACCGTCATAATCACCATGTATTTTATTCCATTTCCAATATTTTCACATAATCATTTGGTCCATCGACACAGAAGATATAATTCTTCACGATGATGGTCAATTTTTAACTTCAACGGTAATATAAACAACGCAACAGCCGAAATAAACATCAATATTATCGCCGTTTTCCTTCAATGACATTATCTTTCGATAAATTCAAACGTGCCAGTCGGCTATGACCGAAGCCATCCGATTATGTGGCCCCAGCTTTGCCGTGTGCAAAATGCGCAGCGCGTTTAAGTGTGGGAACCACATAATCGGATGGCTTCGGTCATAGCCGACTGGCACGTTTGAATTTATTATGTGATTATATCGGTAGGGGTGCGGATTTTTTCCGGCGAACATTTTTATCTTGTGTATTATTATAGATGTTGAAATATGAAATTTTTTCAAAACGGCTTATATTAAGTTTTTTTAATATATATGATCAGTACATGTGCTGGGATTGACAAATATGCATTTTATTTAGATTTTAAAGGCGTTTTGAGCTCCAAACCCCAAGTGTCTGTGGTATGACCCTTGATTGGTGTAATAAAATTATTTTATTCTTATTTTATTCTTATTCTTGTTTACCTTCCTGTTTAGATTCAGTTGTTTCTGCATCCTGAGGTAAAGAAAAGGTCGCATAATCATCTAGATCGGTGTTTGCCATTCTGGAGCCAATAGCTTCATTACCTAGTTCTGATTCTTTAAGAAGGGATGGTAGATTTAGTTCCCCTGATCTATGTTGCCCCGGCTTGATTCGTAAACTGAGATTATTGTTTATCTTGTTTGGATGATCTTCAGGCGTTCCTGAGCAAGCTTCCAAGTTTTCCATTTTCCTAGCTTCTTTTTTGAATGTTTTCACATCTGTCAACACTAATTTTTTGTCTGTTACAATCCTCAAATAAGTTTTTTTTTCTTTTAAAAAGGTGTATGACTAACAAATCCAAACTATATCCCTTTGAATCTTACTCAATTATATTTTCCTCCCATGAAATACACAACTTTAAAAAATGGCTGCCGTTTACATTTTACAAAGCCAGGTCTAATATCAATTCGCAGAAAGTAACAGAAATATGGATGGATGGTTGGACTTTTTCTCCTACAAGAATTGTTTGTTTTTATTATTAAAACAAGCGATCATTCATAATTTTTTAATAAAATGAATAAATATCACCGTCATTTAACGTTGATTGGCGGACTTATTTTTTAGCTCAAGTCTTCTTGTTTTTAATGAGAAATTTCGACTAAATGGGGCTCTCAATGGGGGAAAACGATTTTAATATTAACGTTTATATTATGGAAATTTCGTTTTAACTTGTTTTTAACCATAAAATAAAAAAGAAAATTTGTTTGTTTGTTGTGTAAGATGTAATTTCAATTTGTAATTTTAATCGTAATTTCATTTCTCGTGAACTTTCTCGTGAACTGTAAAAACAGTATTCTCACTCGTGGCTACGCCACTCGTGAGAACACTGTTTTTAAAGCCCACTTGATGAAATAAAATTTCATCTTACACACAAACAAACAAATATCCTCTATAGATTTTTGTTCTTAATTAGGTGTAATTCGGACTTATTCCCTACAGGTAAATCCGTAACGTACCGGCAAACGGTATTTAGCTAGGTTTTCGAAAAGGTCAATTAACCAACAATCTTGTTTATTTTGAACTAAAAAAACTTAATTATAAGGTTGAATGAATTTGACCTTTTTAAAACTCTTTTTCATTGGTGGATTTTAATTGATGCATTACGTAGGCAGTAAACAACTTTCTATTGGTCGCTTTTATTTTTGGCGGTAAACTTTTTTGTCTCTTGCGCTTCTGCAATTTTTGTTCATTCTGTATTCGTTTGACAAGTAGATCACATGTTGAGATTCTATTTTACTACAAGTTTATTGAAAGTTATTTTACAGAATTGTTCCACATATGTTAGTAATTTATTTGTTTTATGGACTGGTGTATTGTTCATCAGGTTTTTATTGTGCAAACCAAGAGGAGTTTTCGTATTTAGTAAATATTTCGTTGAATACGAATAAACTTTATTTCTGTACTTCGTGCCGTGTAAGCAGTTTGTATTTTGGGACTAACATGGCGTCCAAGGAGAAGGAACAGGAGAAGAAAAAAAAATTGCCTTCTAGAAGTAAAAGAGTGGACTATAAATTGTTAAATGACGGATTCGGAGATGAGGACCAGGACTCCTTCTGGACAGAGGAGCACATGGAAGATATTAAATTGTTTTCTGAGGAAACTACACAAGCGACCCTGTTGCCAACTTCCGCTAAAAAGTCAGTTTTCACGAGGATGATGAATTTTCCGGGGATACAGACTTGAATAGAAAAAGTGGTCAGAATGATTCTGGTATCATTCAGATGAAGAAGGAGCTGAGCGCCTTACAACAAGAAGAACGGGTTCTTAAGGAACAGTTATCCGAAGCAGACGTATTGAGAAAACAAATTGAACAGAAGAAACAGGACGTTAAAAAATTAAGAGGTGAGATCGTACGAAGTATCAATTTGTATTCTAGTAAAAGGCCAGTTATTGAAGATTCAAGTAAAAATGTAGAAATTGAGCATATTACGCTTAATGAATAATGACTTGAGAAAAAACAAAGATCTACGAAGGAAAGCAAAGTCGAAAATAAGTAAAATTGGTTTGGATATTTTTTCTCATTCAGATTCAGACACTTGCAGTGATGAAAGTTTGAATAAGATATCAAAGAATATGAAGAAAAAGGTGTCTGAATGATTAAGTTCATCAGAAGATTCTGATGTTGATACTTGTCATTATTCAAAGAATAAAATTAGGTCTGGTATTTTGGCTAAGGCTGGGGATAAAGTAGTCAGTAGACAACAATATCCTCAATCCAGTCTAAGATTTGAATATGTCACTAGCTCAATTACATTTGACAAATTAGAATGGAATTTATTTATTGCAGGGGAATTAGAAATTATTTCATCCCCGTCTATTCAAGCTTCTGAACGTAAGGCTAGACTTGAGTTATTAAAGAAACTTATGTATCTTTGTTCTTCCTATGATTTTGTAGTTGTTAAGAATTTGTATGCAGCTGTTTTAAGGGAGATTGAACTAGGCCATCTTAAATGGGGAGATTCATATCAATATGTCGAATCGGCAATTTTATCTAGTCATGTTAGTAATGTTAACAAAAAACCAATGAATGTTAGGCATAAGACTGAAACTAGAACTCCCCGAGTCGGATGTGTCGCCTTGTGAACAATATTGTTTAGGAGAAATGGCCAGGACAAAAATGATATTTGAAAATCAACAAAGGGCAATAGCTCAAAAAATAAGAAATGCAGAGCAGCAGTTTCTGTGCATTGTACTTCTTATCAATAAGATCTATAATCCTACTAAGTTTCAAGTCTAAAGCTTTTATAATTTATGAGAAATGGCCTGGACAAAAATAAAGTTTGAAAATTAACAATGGCAATAACTCAAAAAATAAGAAATGCAGAGTACCAGTTCTTGGACACTGCACTTCTTCTTAATGATATCTATCATCCTATGAAGTTTCGTGTCCATAGCTTTTATACTTAAGGAGAAATGGCCTGGACAAAAATAAAGTATGAAAATAAACAAAGGGCAATAACTCAAAAAATAAGAAATGCAGAGTACCAGTTCTTGTGCACTGCACTTCTCCTTAATGAGATCTATCATCCTATGAAGTTTCAAGTCCATAGCTTTTATACTTTAGGAGAAATGGCCAGGACAAAAATAAAGTATGAAAATTAACAAAGGGCAATAACTCAAAAAATAAGAAATGCAGAGTACCAGTTCTTGTGCACTGCACTTCTTCTTAATGAGATCTATCATCCTATGAAGTTTCATGTCCATAGCTTTTATACTTTAGGAGAAATGGCCTGGACAAAAATAAAGTATGAAAATTAACAAAGGGCAATAACTCAAAAAATAAGAAATGCAGAGTACCAGTTCTTGTGCACTGCACTTCTTCTTAATGAGATCTATCATCCTATGAAGTTTCAAGTCCATAGCTTTTATACTTTAGGAGAAATGGCCCGGACAAAAATAAAGTATGAAAATTAACAAAGGGCAATAACTCAAAAAATAAGAAATGCAGAGTACCAGTTCTTGTGCACTGCACTTCTTCTTAATGAGATCTTCCATCCTATGAAGTTTCATGTCCATAGCTTTTATACTTAAGGAGAAATGGCCTGGACAAAAATAAAGTATGAAAATAAACAAAGGGCAATAACTCAAAAAATAAGAAATGCAGAGTACCAGTTCTTGTGCACTGCACTTCTCCTTAATGAGATCTATCATCCTATGAAGTTTCAAGTCCATAGCTTTTATACTTTTGGAGAAATGGCCAGGACAAAAATAAAGTATGAAAATTAACAAAGGGCAATAACTCAAAAATAAGAAATGCAGAGTACAAGTTCTTGTGCACTGCACTTCTCCTTAATGAGATCTATCATCCTATGAAGTTTCAAGTCCATAGATTTGATACTTTAGGAGAAATGGCCCGGACAAAAATAAAGTATGAAAATTAACAAAGGGCAATAACTCAAAAAATAAGAAGTGCAGAGTACCGGTTCTTGTGCAATGCACTTCGGGTCATTGTAGGAAGCATGCATACCAAGTTTGAAGTTAATCCGACTTATAATGACTGACTTATGCTCCGGACAAGCTTAAGGGGACGCCGACGCCGACACCGACAACGACGCCGACACCGACAACGACGCCGACACCGCCGACAAAAGTAACACCTATATGTCGCCTTTTTCAAGGCGACACAAAAAGTAGATCAGATACTAGTGTTACTACAGAAAGTGTTTGGTTCTGTAGTCAATTTCAAAGAAATAAATGTCAGCAAAAAGCCCCTCATAATACTGTTATTAAGGGCATTGCAAGATTATCTCAACATATCTGTGCATCTTGTTGGATAAAAGATAAGGTCAAGTTGGAACATCCAAAATGTTCAAGTTCATGCCCGTATTCCACAAATTGACTTGTGGATAGATATGATCATCTTAAAAAAATGTGACAATTGATGAAAATGTTGTAGATCTATTTTTTCCAAAATTTTGTAAAACACAGGGTAATAAAACTGTTGATTCATCAGTTATTGAAAATACTATTTGTAAACATTCAGTTAAATGTAACATTTGTAATGTCACAAAAAAAGATTTGATGTTTATTTACGATAAAGTTTTTATTCATGAGAAGGTATGCCAATCTGGTCTTTATAATTATGAAGGTTGCAGAATCCAGGTTAATGATAAAATCAATACTGAATTTATGAGACGTATGTTAGGTACGGATTATAGGGATTTGTTAGTTTGTGATCTTTTGAAATATGGTTTTCCGATTGGTTTTATTGATAAAGGTTTCCATTTTGATCATCTGGATTCTTGGAAGTACAAGAATCATTCTGGCGCTAATGATTATCCAAATGATATTAATAATTATTTAGGTAAAGAAAGTGCTGATTCATGTATTATAGGCCCTTTTAAGAAAAATCCCTTTACTTCTGAGTTAAAAATTTCTCCATTGAATTCAGTTCCAAAAAAGGATACTGAAGAAAGAAGGATTATTTTAGATTTAAGTATGCCCAAAGGTCAGGCTGTGAATGATTTTATTAATAAAGATTGTTATTTGGGTGAACGTGTTGATTTAGTTTTTCCTCGAATTGATGATTTTGTTCATTTAATAAAATCAAAAGGTCAAGGTTGTCTTTTGTTTAAAAAGGATTTGAGAAAAGCTTATAGACAAATCAGTATTTGTCCTAGCAACTATAATCTGGTGGCTTTTTGTTGGAAAAAACATATTTTTTGTGACACTGTTCTAAGCATGGGGCTTAGATCAGCTGCTCAGATATGTCAAAGGGTTACGAATGCAATAGCCTTTATTATGTATAAGATAGGTTTTTGTATTCTCAATTATCTTGATGATTTAGCAGGGGCTGAAACGAAATATAATGCTCCTTTTGCATATGATTGTTTAGGACAAATTCTTAGTAAATGTGGTTTTATTGAATCTGTGAATAAAGCTTGTACACCTTCAGAAGTAATGACTTTCTTGGGTGTTTTATTTAATACAAATTCTATGACAATGGAGGTTACACCGGAGCGTTTAATTGAAATCAAAAATTTAATTAAAGTATGGTTAATTAAAAAAGAGGCTACACTAAGAGAAATACAGTCTCTTATTGGTAAATTAAATTTTGTGGCTTCTTGTGTGCGGTCAAGCAGGATTTTTATAAGTAGACTCATTAATTGGCTTAAAGAATTGTATAATTATCTTCCTCATGTTTATGTTTTAATTCCATCAGAAGTTAAAAAAGATATTTTATGGTGGCATAAATTTTTACAAGAATATAAAGGAGTGTCTATTTTGATATATGAAAATTGGTCAATACCTGATGCAATTTTTTTCGACGGATTCCTGTCTTACAGGCTGTGGTGGTTTTTTCAAAGGGAAATATTTTCACTCAAATTTCCCTGATCACATACTAGGTCAAAATTACTCAATAGCTGTTCTTGAGTTACTTAGTATTATTCTTGCTTTTAGACTTTGGTCTCCTGAATTCAAGGGTAAGAAAATAATTGTTAATTGTGATAATGAGGTTGTTTGTTCAGTTTTAAATTCTGGCAAAGCTAGATGTTCTATTTTGCAAGATGGTTTAAGAGAATTTTGTTTTTTGACGGCCAAAGCTGAATGTGAGATAAGAGCTGTACATTTATCTAGTACGGACAATCGAATATCTGATTGCTTATCTCGTTGGTATCAACACAAAAAAATTCAAGATGAATTTTTCCGGTTAAAATCTGGATTTCATTTAGATCATTATGAGGTGTTTGAGCAAGATTTTGTTTTTGTTAATGACTGGTAATCTTTTCGTCTTCTGGTTTATTTTGCAGATCTGCAATTGAAGACTCTCAAGACAGATTTAAAACTGTCTAATATTTCAGCATATGCAGAAAATAGTAGAAAAAAATTAAAAATTCAATGGGAATCATTTATATTATTTTGTTTGTATTTCAATTTCTGTTATTTACCTGCTTCAACTGAAACAATTCAGTTATATTCCCAATTTCTTAGTAGATCTTTTAAATCTGTGGCTAGTATTCGAAATTATTTAAGTGGTGTGAGACCTGTTCATCAGTTATTGGGTTATAATTTGAATGAAATGAATTCTTTTTTGATAAATTTCACTCTTCGTGGAATTTCCCGATTGAAATGTCTTTGTGTAAAACAAGCTCAACCTATAACTCCTTTTATTCTTTCTAAGATTTACTTGACTTTGAATTTTAAAGATCCAGAAAACTTAGTTTTTTGGTGTTTATTTTTATTTGCATTTTTTCTGTTGGCACGAAAATCAAATTTGGTTCCAACTACACTTAAAGATTTAATTAATCATAAATGTTTGATTAGGTCTGATGTTACTCGTTTTCATGGTAACTTAATAGTTACCATGAATTGGACCAAACCAATTCAGTTTGGAGAATGTCTTTTACAGACTCCTCTATTAAGGTTACCAGGCTCCTGTTTGTGTCCGGTTACTGCATATGATAACATGTTAAAGGTCATTCCCGGGAAACCTGCAGATGCTTTATTTCTTTTACCTAATGGTAAGCCGGTAACTTATTATTTATTTCAAAATAAATTGCGTCAGGTTTTAAATGATCTTGGGTTTGATTCATCATTATATTCCTCTCATTCATTTTGGCGTGGTTTTGCTACTCTTGCCTTTAAGAATAATATTAGTTCAGATGAAATTCAGATTCTTGGAGATTGGCATTCTGACGTTTATAAACGTTATATTTCACTATCCATTGAAGATAAGTGTAAAATTATGAAGGATATTTCTCATGTTTTTTATGTTTGATTTAAATATAGTCTTTAATAAACTGTTCTTTGTATGTTTTCAGAACATGTAGCTCATCCACCACTTCGAAAGTGTACAATTGTCTCAGACTCCATTGCCAAAAATGTGTCAGGTATTTGGGATACTCAAATAACAGCCTTTCCTGGAATTAATATTTCAAGGTTAAGTTTTCGTATTTCACAAGGTCAAGTTGATCTTAGATCTGCTTATATCATATAACATGTTGGTACCAATGATGTAACTGGCCCTCGTTCAGAAGATGAGATTATCTCATCTTTTAACGATTTGATTTCCAATGTTCGTCAACAATCTTCTGGAAGCATTATTGTATCTGCAATCATTCCACGCCCTATAGATTTTGATACAACTGGTAATAGGGTTAAAAATATAAACAATAAATTTGTACTATTATGCAAATCTAGAAATGTTACTTTCATTAGAACTTTCAAACCCTTTCTTAGGTGTGGCATGCCCCGTCGTGAGTATTATGCTATTAAAGACGGTGGTTTACATCTTAATCTAGAAGGTACAAGGCGTTTGAAAGAATTTTTCATTAATACCATTGCTCACTTAAAGTAATTACAACTTAGTGTTGGATGAGCGCTACATGTTTACTGAAAGTTTCAATCTTTGTATTGCTAGACAGCTTCTTAAGTGAAATATGTAATTTGTAATTATTATAATCTTTAGAATATACATTCATAAGATAGTGTCATGTTCTAATGTCATTATGAAATAATATTATATCAAGATCAAAATTTCTCTTGTGTTTTCTTTTAAATGAAAACTTATAATCATGTACGGTTTACAGATCACATGCTCCTCCATGTACCGAAAACAGGTCACGTGCTCCTCCATGCCTCAAAAGTTAAACGCGTAGGGAATAAATTAGAGATATAGGTAATCTTTAGGTTCAGTAAATTACAACAGACTTTAGTTTAAATATCATTATATCTAGATACTTTATATTGTTACTGTACAATACTGAAAATTTTCTGCTGCGTACGATAATGACCCTTTATATACAATACAGGTTTGATATGTACTTTAAGTACTCGGAAAATGAAAACGAGACCAGAAATTAAAGAGTCCATTGCAATGGACTTTTTGGACTTAGAAAAATAAAAATGATGTTTGATTTAGAGTACATTTAAACATATGGGTTTGATATGAATTCTTTGTAAACGAGGCCAAATTGATAGAATATATCCAATAATGATTTATACTGGATGATCACATAGTGCAAACAAAGGTGGCACAAAGGTGACATTTGTGCTTTTTATTTATCTCGTGCGCACGAGATACTATGCTTATAGTCCACATTTAGAATATGCATCTTTAGTATGGGATAATTGTACACAGCTTGAAAAAGAAACGTTAGAAATAATTCAGTACGAAGCAGCTTGCGTGGTAACTGGTTTAACTAGATCTGTATCAATCTAATATTTACTTAAGGAGATAGGATGGGTTTCACTTTCAGACAGACGACAAATTCAAAAACTAGTTTTAATGTATAAAGGAAAATATAATTTATTACCACAATATCTTATGCAACTTTTTCCACCATGTGTTGAGATGGCGTTAGAAAACCATTATTCGTTAAGAAATAATAGTGACTATATTACTTTAGCCAGACGTACCGAAATATACTCAAAATCAGTTGTTCCATCAGCTATTCATTTATGGAATAATCTTCCGACAAACATTCGCGAATCACAGTCGCTAGCTTCATTTAAAAACAAGATTAAACAGTTATATAAACCTCCAGTAGTTCCATCATTTTTCTTATCTTAAATGTCAACCAAACCCGAATTAGAAACAATTGTAGCAATTTAAATAATGATCTTTTTATTAACCATTTAGTTTCAAGTCCATTATGCCAATGCGGCGCAGACATCGAAAATGCGGAGCACTATTTTTTCCGATGCAAATTATATACTATGCAAAGACGTATACTTTTTTTGAATACCAGGTCATTTCATCCTCTCAGTAGTCAGAAATTATTACACGGTATTGATGGACTTGCAGAAGCCGAAAACATAAGACTATTCCAAGAAGTGCATAATTTCATCAAAAGTAGTAGAAGATTTACCTAATTTTGTTTACACATATACTATATTTTATTTTCATATTAAGTTATTAAAATACTGCTGCAAACCAGGGTTTGGTACGTTTATTATAGTGGCAAATTGTTAATGGCATATATTTTTTTTCCATTTTACCTCATTAAGTTATTTTGTAATTTTCTTTGTTTTTTAGGTTAAGCGATTCTTTTCTTCCAGTTAAAATACATGAAATTAATATCGATTATCATATAAATAAATATCTCAGAATTTCTAAAACCCACATTTACTTACTATGTTACCATTAAGCCAACAAGATAGACCTTCAGGGGAGGACCCTAGATAATGTTGGTATAACTTTTGGTCCAACCCTTTTGTTATGTACATTATATTCATGCTTAATATATTGATGTTAGATTGTGTAAATTAATCATGTACAAAATATGCAATAAAATATTATTAAACTATAGTAACTCGTGGCCACGTCGTAAATTTACAAAATGTAAGTTGTCCCGCGGACATCATATATATATATATATATATATATATATATATATATATATATAAAACAAAAAAACACAGTCCATGAGTTAACTTATTTAATTATTTGCCAACCGGTTGGCAAATAATTAAATAAGTTAACTCATGGACTGTGTTTTTTGTTTTATTTATATGTGACTTTTTTCCGGCACTTGTTTTCATTTTTGTATATATATATATATATATATATATATATATATATATATATATATATATATATATATATATATATATATATATATACACTGTGGCGCCGTTATATGTCGCAACGCCGATAAATGTCGCACTTGCCGCTAATTGTCGCACCATTGACGCTAAATGTCGCAACCGCCGCTAAATGTCGCAAAACCATTTGACGTCAAATGTCGCAATGTTAACGTTAAATGTCGCACGAATTTCCCTTACCGTTAAATGTCGCAACACTACCGTTAAATGTCGCAAGATGTAATTTTATGTTGAACTCAAGTTTTATTGTTGTATCATATTAATTAAATATGCCTACTCAATTTGAAAGCGAGTGAATTTATTATATATGGAACTGCGCTACAATTAAGGCGGCAATAATACTCATCTTGTAAATAAATGTATACGGTTTTGCGTTTGATTTTTAGCTGATCTTATGCAAATACATATTGATAATTATACAATTGTCTACTATTTGTATGAAACTGCAGAATTGGCATTGTTCTGTAAATAGTTTAGTACAATTGTGTCTGTAAAATGGCAGAAGAGACAGGCTGCCTGTGGTGGCAGTCTGATGGCCTAGTTGACTTAGGAGGCAAATTGTCTCGCTGTCGGAAGAGGAAGCCTAAATTGCTGACGACCTGGACCTTAAGATTTTGCATAACGCCCTGTAAGCCTAACGTTGGTAGCCTAGTATCCTGAGGAGGCCACCTAACAGCCTAACAGCCTATCGATTTCAGCTTTGCAACCTGAAGTTGGCAATCTAACAGCTTAGAGTCGGCAGCCTAGTAGCTTAAAGTTAGTGAATTATATTATAAATATGGAAACAATTTAAAATACAGTTAAATCAATATGAAAGGTCATGCAAAAGCACATACACATGCATGATTATGGAAAAAAAACGCCTTTACCTTTAGGGCACTTAACTTTGTAGTCTAATAGCCTAAAGCTGACAGTCTAGGAGCCTGGCAGCCTAAAATTGGTGTCATGTTATAAAAATGGAACGATCAAAATAATAAAACGGCAAGTTGGATTTTTCCTAAAATCTACTAGTACAAAGGGCTTCATAATTTACACATTTATTAATCAATACAATAAACTTGATCATGGCAAGTAACATAATTATTGCATAATTTTTAATCAAGTTATTGCCATTGTCAGCAGTTTGAGAATGAATATCGTTAACCTAAACCGGCAAGTTGGATTTATTTAAGTACTGTCTATACTTATGGCTTCATAAATTCCACACTTACTATTTAGAAAAAGTTCATGATATTGCCATCCATTTTCCCAAGTTATATTCCTTTTTTTCACTTTGAAAATAGGACCTTGTATGGTTAACCTATTCCGGTAAGTTGGATTTATCTTAAAAAATTATTTAATGATATCTTCCATATCTGGTAGGTGGATACCATTAATGGCCGTGTATTTTTTATGGAGTAAGGGGTCTCTAGTGTCAAGGTCACAGGTGTGAATTTTTTTATAACATTTTTGCTCATTAAGCCTTTATTGTTAAGATTATGTATTTCATGTTTAATACAAACATGCCAAGGGAGGTCCTCTTCCTTTGGGTTTAGTTGGGGGTCCTGTGGATAAAGGCCAAAGTCACCAATGCCAAAAATAGATTTAAATATTTTTACAGGTGTTTTAACATTATTATTTTGAAAGATGTCTTTTATATTTCGTAGGAACATGGAATTGAGGTCTTTTCCTTTGGATGGAGTTATGGTTCAGTTGGGTCAAGGTCACCTGTTCTAAAATATATTTCTACACTTTTACAGCCTTTATTTATTGACAAATGCATTTCATATTTGGAAGGTAGATAACTTACATGGTATTCTTCCTTTATATTGAGGAAGGGATCAATGGGTCATGGTCACAAATGCTAAAATAGATTTTAATTTTCAGGATGAAGTTCACACAAACAGTTTATGCTTTTATCAAATTTGCTAGTCGTAGGCTGGTTTTTATTTCCATTTTAACGCCAGAAAGGCAGTGGTCATTCATATTATTGTTGCAATAAATTAAAAAAATGTTTTCTTTACACATCTGTTCCATTTTTTGGTTTTGAAAAATAAAGCTCTTAAAATTATCTTAAAATAGATACACTTTTGTGCGTATGTTTGTTTTTATGGTCATTTGAACTTCACTATGACGTACTCGACATGCGCATTTTAGGACGAACGTAAAAGTGGTTACAGATATCTAACTATTATCGTCGTTACATATGTACGAGTATAATTCATGTCTTGTGTTTTTCGAAAAATGGCAGATTTAATTTCATTGAAATATTTATAATGAAGCGTTACAGATTAAGATTTTCATTACAGCAAAGCAATGATATAAAAAGCCTAAATTCTCTGGCCAAAACGGCTAGCTGTCTTCAGCCAAACAGCAAGGCCAATATGAGCTTAATCAATTATTTGTATACTTATTATATGATAGTTACTGAGAATCTTTCATAGAATAAAGGGACTTGGCGAGTAAAATGTCACTTGCCACAATGTCAAAGCGTAAATTATGGAACGCCGTGACTGTCTTATGCTATCAATGTTTTTGCTATCTTCTGAAATTATGATATTATTTTGTCATTTAAGCATATTAACATGTGCAATTTACATCATATTTTGTCTAAAGACAATGCTGACTTGTTCAAACAGCATGTTAACTTGTCGAATAATCATTATGACATGTGCAGACAACTTGTCAAAGTATCATGATGACTTGTGCAAACGACATGTTAACTTGTCAAAACATCATGATGACTTGTGCAAACGACATGTTAACTTGTCAAAATTTCATGATGACATGTGCAAACAGCATGTTTACTTGTCGAATTATCGTGATGACTTGCTCATAATACCTTAACAAGTTAACATGTGTTTTGCACAAGTCATCACGATTTTTTGACAAATTAACATGTTGTTTGCACAAATCATCATGGTATTTTGACAAGTTAACATAGCATTTGCACAAGTCATCATGATAATTTGACAAGTTAACAGGCTGTTTGCACATGTCATCACGATACCTTGACAAGTTAACATGCTGTTTGCACACGTCATCATGAAATTTTGACAAGTTAACATATCGCTTTCACAAGACACCATGATACTTGGACAAGTTAGCATGTTGTTTGCACATGTTATCACGATGATTTGACAAGTTAACATACTGTTTGCACATGTCATCATGAAATTTTGACAAGTCAGCATGGCATTTGCACATGTCATCATTATACTTGGACAAGTTAACTTGCTGTATGTACATGTCATAACGATAATTCGACAAGTTAACATGCTGTTTACACATGTCATCATGGAATTTTGACATGTTAGCATGGCATTTGCACAAGTTATAATAATACTTTGACAAGTAAACAGTACGTTTTGACATGTCAGCATGATACAAGATAACATGTCATTTGCACAAGTCATCACGATTCTTTGACAAGTTCACATGTTGTCTTCACAAGTCATCATGGTTATTTGGCATGTTAACATGCTGTTTGCACATGTCATCACGATAATTCGACAAGTTAACATGTCGTTTGCACAAGTCATCATTATACTTTGACAAGTTAACATGGCGTTTGCACAAGTCATCATGACACTTTGACAAGTTACCATGTCATTTGCACAAGTCATCATCATACTTTGACAAGTTACCATGTCATTTGCACATGTCATCATTATACTTTGACAAGTTACCATGTCATTTGCACAAGTCATCACGATACTTTGACAAGTTAGCATGTTGTCTGCACATGTCATCATAATAATTTGACAAGTTAACATGCTGTTTGTACATGTTAACATGTTCCTTTGACAAGACATGATGTAAATTGCACATGTTAACATGCTCAAACGACATAAAAATATCCTCGTTTCACAAGATAAGAACAAACATTGATTACATAAGACAGTCACGGCGTTCCATAGTAAATAGTGTTTGAAAAATCGGAAAATGTACTAAATCTTGTGTACTTATTTTAACTTTTACATCTGCTTACTGTGTGTGAATTTGCGTTTATTTATACTCTCCACCGGTTGCCCATATGGGCGAGTCCTCCAGAACGGTACAAGTCATTTTAGATTTTTGGAGGATAGTGCAATTACAGAAATAGAAAGATGCCCCGATTCCAGAAGCTTCCCCTTCTTTAACGTACGTGCCAAGTTGTTTTAGCACCCATACACGGGATTCGATTTAAAGTATCATCCGAAAGACTGATCAGTAATTTTAGTTGGCCAGCCCGGGAATAGAACCAACAAGGTCGAGGTTACAAGTCTCGCGCTCTATGCGGGCTGGCTGCTTACAAAAATTCCGGTGCATATAATCGTAAAATTCGCTCATATCTAGCACCCGACTGCGGATCGAATACTACATGATCAAGGAGTACTACATGATATTTTTTCGATTTTCGTTTTGACCGTGCATTTCATACTATGTTTTTCACGTATTTGCCGATTCTGTTAAAAATAAAAAATTTGCCTTGATATTCAATCAATATTTCACGTTTGAAGTGAATATTTGTGATGTGTTTTTTTGAAAATATAAAAAGGGAGATATTTTAGAAAAAATACCTTTCAGGGTCATCTGTCCTTTAGAAATGCATTCGTACTTTCATATGAAATTAGTATTTAAGTTTAAAGCGAGTATGTTTGAAATTAGCCGTAACCAAAAGGTTAATCAGAGCGAAAACATGTTAATCAGAGCGAAAACATCTTAGAGAAATAAGGGGAATAACTTTGCAAAATATAACTAGGAATATCTGCCCTTTGATGGCAAGTTTAAAGTAAAACGTTTACTTCAAACCACGTTTTAAGTAAATTCGGTAGTTCCTGAGAAAATAAATGAAATCACTTAAACCAAATTCTGAGTGTGATACCATAATACTTTTAATCTGTTGTCAATCAGGGTTACAAATGAAAATGTTAAACAAAAGAAAAATACTTATCTATTGAGAATTTAGTATCATTTATCCTTTCTAGCCTAAAGATTATATTATATAGTAGCTCAAAACCTCGATATTTATGTTCGTTAAAGAAACCAAGTAAGACAAAGATAATTTTTGTGTAATGGCAATTACAATTAAAATAACTATGAGAATGTTAAAAAGTAATAATATTCTACTTTAAACATGATTTTAACACGAATTTACATCTTGCGACATTTAACGGTAGTGTTGCGACATTTAACGGTAAGGGAAATTCGTGCGACATTTAGCGTTAACATTGCGACATTTAACGGCAAATGATTTTGCGACATTTAGCGGCGGTTGCGACATTTAGCGTCAATGGTGCGACATTTAGCGGCAAGTGCGACATTTAGCGGCGTTGCGACATATAACGGCGCCACATACACTTAACAAATCTTATAAGTGTGCATGTATAAATGGTTTCATAGGTGTATCAATATTTGCCCGATCATGCTGAAATTTTCAATAAATACAGAAAAGAGACACAGTATCATTTTTATTCATTTTTTTTTTCATTCAAGATACAAATTTAAGATGTATTACTAAAATATGTGAATGCGTGTCAAAAGTCGATGTTGCAAAATGATGTCCTGATACCTTATTTGCCCACCCTGACTGTGTAAATACAGCCTGGCAGTGTCGTCACATCGATGTTGCATACCGTTGTACTATAATTTTGGTGTCCGTGAGGAAGGTTACCAACGATGCCAGTTGCTCTGTATTCAATGATTAGCCTTTTGAAAATATTCCGGTGTACAACCATGCGAGGCGCAACCTACAAATGTTGCATACGTGTAATAAGTAAATAAAAATACATGTATGCATTTATGTTTGTCTTAGGTAGAAACTGAAGTTAAATGATATTCGGCTTTTACAATGCAAAGGAATTAAAATAATCATTAAAACAAATAAATTTTGTAACCAACCTCTGTTTGGTGTACACCAGCGTTGACCAATCCTAGGGCTATGTCATGCTGTTGTATAGATAATCTACCCATGTGGTGTTTTTCTGATAGGTGGACATCTATCGTATCCGAGAATATCATGGGCAATTTTATTTCACCCATTCTGACAATTTCTCGTGCATTTTGTGAATTCCGTTCGTTCATGGTTGAACGCACCTCATAATTAAAATTGACATGCCTGAACACGGGAAAAGTGTGGGAATGCAGCCAATAGTCAGTACACAAAATTTTGTAGAAATATATTGATAAACGAAAAAGTTATAAGGACATAAATGGTGCACACTTATAAGATTTGTTAAGTGTATATATATATATACTATAAACAAGCAAGCAAGTAAGTTAGCAAGGAAACAAACAAAAAGACAAACAAACAAATGAAAGAACGAACAAACAAACAAATGAACAAACTAAAAGAAACATATATTTGATGGCTTCAATGTTTATATGGAGGGAACGTTAAGTTAGAGAAAAATGCAAGAGTCTAACTTGATCAATTACGAACCAGGTTAGTCTTCACGAAGGCTCGAATGCTGGGTGTTGCACGTGTTTTTCCAGAAGGTTAAGTTGACGACAAATGTGTAATGCCATTTGTCCACAAACTGATATTGTGTATGTATGTAGTCTATGTTTAATGAGGGTCCATCCATCCACAAGGGCAAAAAACCAGCTGAATTTCGTTGTCTTGCTGTCTAGTACGGACCAGGACATGCCACGTCATGCATGCCCTTAAAGAGTTAATTTTAATTATAATTTACATCCATGCAATTTCCACCGAGTATATGCCAAAGATATGACTTTTAAGCCAAAAGTAGGTCACTGTACGGCGGTCTATGAGAACCTAAATGTAACCTGAGAGAATATGAGAAAAAGAAACAGCCCTTCAAAGGACTGTTGGTGCAAAGAAAAGGATCTGTCTTTCAAGCCGTCATTCATACTAGGGGGTCACGCACCCTAGCACACCATCCTCACCACCTCTGCCTACTTTGTAGGACCACTCCCCTCAGCATTAGTCGTCTTGAATAAAAAGACATATTCAGTAAGCCTGAGCTGGCAGTGATCTTTTAAGACGGGAATCTTAATTGGAAATGCACCATTTTTGGCGACGCCGGTGAGCGGCGTCGTCTCTTATGGAATGCTTTTTATTTTGGCCTATGGAAGGAGCTGTCATTATTAGCAGTTAACGTCATGTTATGTTAATTAGTTTTATTTTGATTCGTAAAAATCAAGTAAACAAATATGTTGTTATATTTGTATTTAATAACTTTTTGTAAAAAGCATGTGCATGTGATATTATTTTCACGAAATTGCAGGCTCATTATTCAATTGTTTTTGTTCGACGGCTATACGGACAGGTTTCTGTATCGTCATATTTGTCTTTGGCTGAATGACAGAAGTTATAAATATTGTAAGTGCTCTTCTGGATACTTTTAAAAATAAATTTGTGTATGGTTTCAACTCTTCAAATATCGTCGGATAACATATACATGATATAAGTGTCGGTATTTATATTAAAATGGAGTGCCTTTTCATTGCTTGTTAATACACAACAAAATATGTTTATGGTCGTCTGCAAAATAAATGATTGCTAAAAAAGGATCCAGATCAAGCAAAATTGTTTATATATAATTTAATAAAAGTTATATCGATGTATAGACAAGAGGCGGGTAAGAAAATAAAAAAAAAATGTAGGTGTTTGCTGCTGCAGAATCAGACGACAAAAGTCGTGAAAGGGGACCTAACTTCAACAGAACTGTAAAAGAAAAACAATGGAGAATGTTTAGATTATCATTCTTGTATTCCTCGAGATGTATTCTTCCCATTTTTGGCGGAACATCGGTGATTCTACTCAGGTGCCCGTTCGTACCTGAAATAATGAGGTCTTCCTCCACCTGTAAAGCTGGAACATCGTCATTTGACCCCGATCAAACAAGCAAACAAAACCATTTTTTGGTCTTAAAAATAAAATAAGATGGTACGTTTAAAAATATTTTATCTCATAATTACAATGAATGAACAAAGCTTATTATTTGAACCACTCTCGAGTCCCATAGCTGTAGTTACCTTAAGAGGAATCAAACAAGGTCATGGTTAAAAAGTATGGTTTAAACCCGCAACCTCTACGATGAGAGGCAGGGCAGGAGAAATCTGCCTCTGCTAAAATAGTTCTCTTACATTGCCTTTTAAACTTTCTCCATGTATGTCTTTCTCAGTGCGCGGGAAAAAGGAATCATAGATATTTAATACTATATGTAGTAGTTAAACTTTGAAATATTTTGACAATATAGGAAATGTGTGTGTGTGTGGGGGGGGGGGAGAGGAACACCAACACCGGAGTCGATCAGGTCTATATAAGAATTTTTAAGCTTCTGGACCGCAATGGAGGCCCTCCAATGCAATGAAACCACCGAATGTGGTTACAAACGTCGAAACCACATCTTAAGATTAAATTCATTTTGTAATATTTTAACTACAAAAGGAGTTCTGACAGCGTAATATAAAATATATTTATTGATTAATGTATATTTGGCGTGAAAATATCTCATGGTTAGGTTTGCGTATCCTGGTTCAGGAAAAAACAGCCACCCGAGCTCTTCCGTGTCATTATACCGATTCATATCTTACTAAAAGCTGAACTTGTTTATTTTACACAGAACTAACAAACGGTAAACAAACTTTAAGAGCTCGTTTCAGTATTGGTCGAGTATCATCAGTGTCCCTGTTAATGTGATACGTGGGCGATTCTCCAAGAGTTGAGTAGAAAATGTCTTTAAATACATTTGTAGAAAAGATAAGAAACCATTTAGAAGGAAACGATTATGCTCTATTTGCAAGTATTATCATGTTGTTGCTATGGCATTAAGATAATTATTTTATTCAAGGTCAACATTATATCCGACAAAATAAGGAAAGAGATTATTTGTCAGTAAACGCGTTAAAAAGAGGTATAATGCAAATGGGTCGGACTACAAGTTATAATCTGACAACACTAGCAACCGATCTCCAACAAAGCTGGGACAGAAAGATTATTAGTCCAAGAACAAAGTCAATAATGTTTTATATATCATGATTATCCCGGCACTTTTCATGCAGTTGTGAAAATGAAGTAAAATGAATCGTAAAAAACATTTTTTTCACAAATAAACCGTGTGAACCAAACAAAATCTTTAGAGACCATACAGACAAGTGGTCTTTATGTTGAGTGTACTCTGTTGTATTTTATGAATGAAGGATAGGCAAAGAGTGGTCTTTATTTAACAGGATGGTCTTTATTTGAAGGTTGTCTTTAACACGGGTTTGACTCTTTCAATTCTTTAATTACATGTAGGTTAAAGTTGTTCCGAATGCAATACAATACAATATCTTTATTTCTCTCAAGACATGCACAATATATACATGACAGCATGAGGCAAAATGCAATAAATATAAATCAAGGCACCAATCAATAACTCCACATGGAAAGAAATTCTATAAAATAATTAATTATGTCTAGTAATAGTAGTAAATTTTAATAATGTGGAGGTTCTTCTTTACAGCAATATAAGGCACAAAAAAACCCCAAAGGAATCGGGCCTCAAGAAGCCCGCATAACATTGTCATTTTTTATAAGTAATTTACTTTTTCTGTATATAAACATTATGAATATTTATTAATAAAACCATCGTTTTCTGGTGACAAGCGTTCAAACACTGTTTGTCTGATCTGTTGTTGATTGGCCCTATATATGTTCTGTCTCTATATAAATAACAAGCCCTAACCGTTACAACATCATGTTTATTACATATTTAAATCACGGTGGTAGTGCCAAGGGAATACAGTAAAGTTCACACAACCCACGGAGATAGGCACATCTAGTGATTCTTATCTGATATAAAACACGTTGGTATAGCCAATGGAACAGAGTAAAGCTCACACAACTCACGGTGATCGGCCTTTCTAGTGTTCTTATCTGATATAAAAAACGGTGGTAGAGCTAGCAGAATACACGAAAGCTCACACAACCCGCGGTGATAAGTCTTTTAGAGGATATTTATCAGATAGAAAGCATGATATAGTACAGTCAGAGGATTAATTACAATAAAGGTCACAAAACACAGGATGATAGGCCATTCTAGTGGTTCCTATATGATATAAAACACGGTGGTAGAGCTAAGGGAATCCAGAAAAGCTCAAACCACACACGGTGAGATATTTATCGGATAAAAAGCACGCTTGAACAACCAGAGAAAAACAATAAAGCTCACAAAACCCACGGTGATAGACCATTCTAGTGGTTCTTTCCTGATATAAAACACGGTGGTAAAGCCAAGGAAAAAGAGCTCACACAACCCACTGTAATAGGCCCTTTAAAGGACTTTTATCGGATAAAAAGGATGCTGATTCTGCCAGAGCTCACACTACCCACGGTGATAGGCCATTCTAGTGTTCTTTCCTGATATAAAACACGGTGGTGGGGCCAATTTAGTAAAGCTCACACAACTCACGGTGATCGGCCTTTCTAGTGTTCTTATCTGATATAAAAAACGGTGGTAGAGCTAGCAGAATACACGAAAGCTCACACAACCCGCGGTGATAAGTCTTTTAGAGGATATTTATCAGATAGAAAGCATGATATAGTACAGTCAGAGGATTAATTACAATAAAGGTCACAAAACACAGGATGATAGGCCATTCTAGTGGTTCCTATATGATATAAAACACGGTGGTAGAGCTAAGGGAATCCAGAAAAGCTCAAACCACACACGGTGAGATATTTATCGGATAAAAAGCACGCTTGAACAACCAGAGAAAAACAATAAAGCTCACAAAACCCACGGTGATAGACCATTCTAGTGGTTCTTTCCTGATATAAAACACGGTGGTAAAGCCAAGGAAAAAGAGCTCACACAACCCACTGTAATAGGCCCTTTAAAGGACTTTTATCGGATAAAAAGGATGCTGATTCTGCCAGAGCTCACACTACCCACGGTGATAGGCCATTCTAGTATTCTTATCTGATATAAAACACGATGGTAGAGCCAAAGAAATACAGTCAAGCTCACATAACCGACGGTGTTAGGCCTTTTGAAAGCACGCTGGTTCAGTTAGAAAGGATGACAATACAGCTCACAAAACCCAAGGTGATGGGCCTTTCTAGTGGTTCTTATCTGATATTAAACACGCTGACAGAGTCAAGAGAATACAGTAAAGCTCACACAACCCACGGCGATATGCCTTTTCGTTTTTTTATCGCTAGTCACAAATTAAGCTCACACCATCCATGGTGATAGGTTTTTTGTGGTACTTATCTGTCATAAAACAGATGGTAGAGCCAAAGGAATACAGATTACAAACATAATGCACACGTTAATGTTATTGTTACTGTTTCAGGGGCTTTTATTTTATGTAAAAGCACTTGTTATGCATTGGAGATGCGCATGTTTATTTTCATTTTCTGTCTATTACATTTCATAAAATCCATCACGGTTTCCTTTAGTTTTCTTTAAACATTCAACGGGTTTTTTCCTTCGAAAACTGTATAGAAATGGTCCATTAAAGATAAGCCATTGCAATACATCTCATTAATAAAATTGAAATTAAATATTTTTTTACAAACAGATTTATCAATATAAATTACATTTTTAATCAATATGTAACTTTTAAATACTAATGAAATGGTGTAGTTTATAATCTTAACCAATTCTACATGCAATTTTAATACTGTCCTGTTTTTTATAAATGATATTTGGTATGTTTAATGGTACTATCCTGCTTTTCAACAAAATATTGGTATGATATGTTCATATATCCGAATTATGTAGAGACTGTCCACAGTGACTCCCTGTTTATAATGACCTTTTTTCTTTTCTCCCATCGAAGGTCACTGTAAACAGTCTTTACTGTAGTTGGAATGTTCTTCTGAACAATACAAGGCACAAAGCACTAACCAAACGAAACTGGCTTCGAGAGGCCCGCGTGGCAAGGTCGTTTTTATTGGATCGGCAATTTTTTTGTTCTTTATTTTTAATTGTATAAAGGTTAAGTGAATACCTTCAATAGTTTTAAATCAAAACCAGAGTTATGGATCTAAGATAGTGGCCTCCATTTATTATCCCAATTGACGTTGCTTCCAAAACTTTAACCAAGAGTTGTCTTAGTTTTGTCATACTTTTGTCAAAATCCATGCTAGAGTTATGGGACTTGGACAGTAACCTTCTCTTATGCTCTCAAATAAGTGTATGTAGTAACAAGCAAATATGTTTAGTGGTTGATGAGATATATGATTCTGCAAGCAAAACTTCAACCCAAGTGTTATGCTGACTCACAGGTGAGTAGGATACCTTTACTATTCTTAAACTCTTTATTTAGGAAAAGGTTACTTATCAAAACAGGGTCATTTGATCCTTGGCATGCTGACAACTACAACCCACACTTCCATTGCAGACCAATTCATAGGCACCTTCATGACCTTTGACCCATTGAGCCATGACAAACCTGCCTATTAAGTATGCAGACAGCACACATAATATTTATTAAATTAATGAGTGGACAAGAGTGTGACTGAAGGAAGGACAGATGAAGGACAAACACCATACCATTATGACTAACATTACTGTCAAGGTGTATTTAAACGTGCTACTTATACATTATGGTGCATGTAATTCATAAATACAGTTTAGTTTCAGTAGAATGGTATAAAAAAAGTTCTCTAATATATGCAAACAATTAAGGTTTTGAACAATATGAAGTTGCTTGTTTCAATTTTTTTAAACAGTGACAATTAATAACACTTCATTAGATCATATAATAAAATAAAATTTACTCACATTTCTCTAAATAATTTCAATTTTATTAAATAACCCAAGGCTTAACAGATCATAAGATCATATAAATAACTAGCTATTACTATGGTTAGAAATATTATCACAAAATGCTAGCATATCAATTAAAACAGAATATGGTCATAAAACATAATGCCTATATCCAACATATATTTCTTCAACATAAAGCTGTTAAATTCCCTTAATTTTGAAAATTTATTCTTGAAAGTCAAGGTCAGTAAGGGGTCAAACTTCAAAACATAAAATAAAGTTCTTTTCCACTGGTTGTCACCTTAGTGCAATAACTGGTTAACTCTTTTCAAATTTATAAGGACTTAATTGGTTATTGCACTAAGGTGACATATTATGCTGTCTAAGTATACCGGGTCTAGCTCATGGAATGAAGATGACATTGCTGAATGTCAAAGGTCAATACTGTTCTCTTCAGACAGACAAAACAAAAAGGATGTATGTCCGTAGAACAATCCATCAATATTAGGGCATAACTATCTCAAATAATATAAAAGCTTTTTTTAAAGAGAATTGGTCTGGTCAATAATGGAAGTTCTGTAATTATACCATTAATAAACAAGATTAGACCATTACATAATATACCAGGTATAGTCTGATTTTATTGACCTGTCAGTTATGAATACATGATAGGACTCATTTAAATATTCGTTCCCACTTCGGGTTGGTCCGTGTAGTTCACGAGAATTAATGGGGAGTATATTAGTCATGGATTGAAAGTCACGCCAGCTTAATGTGAAGGTTTTCGTTAATTCACAATAGGACAGTCGGTAAAGAGAATGCCTGATAATTGAGAGGTCTGTGGTTCGATCCTTACTGTTGCCATTGTTTAAGTACTCTTTCTTTATTTTTGCAGTATATTTTAATGGAACAGATTTGTAGTGTGTTTTCCGGCATTGAAAAGACATTTATTGATTTTAATCCGTTTTAATTTTAAACATGAATTCTTAAAAAAATGTTATTTAAAAAGAGGAAACAGTATACATAACAAAATTAAGTAAAACATAATAAAAAAAACGAACAACATAAAATAATCATATATAGATTCAATAATGTTGAAAGTTGTAATAAGAAAAAAACATTATGCAACGCGGCATCGAACTTAAAACACGTGTGGCACTTAGATTATAAACTCGTGATTTACCCTATTGCGCTATAACGCTGAGTACACTTAGTTTAGAGATACAAATTAAATTAAATTCCATCGTACAGCATACATCTCACGGAACTTAACGAACATCTACCGAAGATTAATATACTGTGTGCCTCGACCGTGTAATCAGTATGTAATTGACAGGTTAAAAAACCGTTAATAAAACCAAACAATAGTATTTAGACATAACAACAATGAAAGAGTTATAGAAGTTGTTTGTGTGAGATACAGGAACCAATATTTCATGTATATAGTGGATAATAAATTGTTCTATAACAAATGAGTCGCGTCATGACAAAACCAACATTATGGGTTTGCGACCAGCATGGATCCAGACCAGCCTGCGCATCCGCGCAGTCTGATCAGGATCCATGCTGTTCGCTTACAAACCCTATTACAAGTAGAGAAACTGATAGCGAATAGCATGGATCCTGATCAGACTGCGCGGATGCACAGGCTGGTCTGGATCCATGCTGGTCGCAAACGCACTATGTTGGTTTTGTCATGACGCGGCTCAAATTATCATTATTTTATCCTATAAATGTCAGACTAAAACACTTAGAACTCCATCCAAGAAATATTTTATAAAAAATATCCAAATGATATATATTTATGTTGTTTTTAATCAATATTTTAAATACTTTTAGAAAATGTGCTCATTGTAGACCAATCCTCTTTAAGCTCTGTATCAAAGCATGCTTGTATATGTGTATGAAGCTTACAAAATGTGATAACACAACATTTATATAGCACCAATACTGATACATTTGTATTTGAAAACATCATTAATTTTCAACTGTCATACATTGTACATACATGTAATCTGAATACATTAGATCATTTTTTAAGCATTTTGGGAATGCCATCAACACCATTAGAATAAGATTTGAGTAAAAAATCGAATTGAGTTCTTGTGTCATACATATGTGTTGTAAAGAGTCCTCAAGGGAAGTACTTAACATACAGTGATTAAAAGAATAGACTCTATTTATCTAATTTGCATTATCTTCTCCTGGTTTAGGAGGAGATGTTGTTTAAAGATATTGTGGATAAGGACAGACCAAGAACAATATATGCCATCACAAAAACTCACCTCTGAGTATTTTGTGTCAGAGCTAAAACAATATGTTCTGGTATTTGGAATGCCTCCATTTAATGGTATTTACACTATCAGGATAAAAAGGCCTGCATAAATAAAGCTTAGCTCTTTGAGTTGCTTATAGAGAAATACTTTGACATTTGACATGAAATCTTCATGTATGTAATAAGTACAGGTATGTGTTACTAAATGACTATCAGTCTTTATAAAAGCTAATAAAGATTTTTATCTATAAGTTTACACAGTATGTACACTTTTTTGTCAGTATGAAAATGTAAGTTGATCACAAAATTAATCACTTTCAATGAAATAAAATTTATTCCTGTTCATTTAGCCTCAATGTCTCAAACTGTTAATTTCATTTGGAATATATTTACACCACATTTTGCTATAAAAAATAACCAAGATCATCTCTATATACTCAATATATATGTTTAGATGAAATATGTCAGTACATTGTATGTACTTCAGAATAATATTAATCACTTTGTTAATAACAGCACTAAATCATATCTCTGATCATTCTTGATTATATTTTACTGTTCTTATCAAATACAGAATGTAAGTAGGACTGAGTGGTCTCCCCTACACTCACTTCAATCCTTTCCAGGTTTTTTCCGAGGGCATCCAACTCTGAGTCAAAGTCTGCATTTGTTCCAAAATCAGCATTACTACTGTCCCCTGTATTACTATTAACAGAAATATCACTGATAGATCGAGTGTAGAACAACGGAGGATATCCATGAAGGCTACTGAGTGTAACAAGTCCTGGCAAACTAACATCATGCTTCTTCAGAAATTTTTCAAAATACTGGCAGTCACGTTCAGGTATGAATGGGTACATGCCTGCTAATAGATATTTTCTCTCAGAACCATAAAGTTTGTAAAGATTTTCACAGAAATCTTGCAATTTGTTTGAAGAATAGTTCCAATTTTTTAGATATGTGGAGAATGCTTTTAACTCTTCAGGTTTCAATTTTGCATTTAGTTGCCACATATATTCTCGAAGAACATCTGCCTGCGACTCTGCACTAATTTCACTATCAACTGGTCCGGGCGAGTCTGGTTCTAAACTTTTGCATGAACCAGAAACAAACTGTGGATGCTGACTTATCGTTGTTGTATCAGAACTCAAAGAGCGATTATCAATGGCGATGTCAATGGTGTCCTCGATTAAGTCAATCATTACTGCTGAATAAACAGCTGAAAAACAGCAGCTCACCAGCGCACATATGGCTTCAGACGTGTCTTGTCCATCGCACAGCAGCACTGCCATATTAAGCCGCTCTGGCGTACCGTGTTTAATTGCTAGAATATGTAACCGCTCTTCTTGAACGTAACACACATGAGCAATTTCATGAAGAGGAAGATGTAGCAGAAAATCTTCTTTTAAATCGCGTCGATTTACTTGCACCTTTTCCTTATTAATGAACAAGATCGCATCGTTTTCAGAAGTCAAGTGAAGTGGAATTAAACCCTGCTTTTTACCCCTGTCTATTATTTTCAGCACTTCAGTTCTGTTAGTTGTATCATTTTCTGAAGGAACACCTGGAATATTTCCAAGATATTTACATTCAAACTCAACATAATGGTGTTCTTTTTCTTCAAAATTAGTCGATTCAATCTTAAGCCCCCTTGGTGTTAGTTCAACGGTTCGTAACGGACGCAAATCATCATTTCTACTAGTAGATGACCTTGCATTCCTTAACATCTTGTTTAATTTTCTTGTTGCTAAATTAGGAAAGCTAAATTAACTTCCGCCCGGTGTCCAGGTACAAAAATCCTCGCTCTGATTTAATTGGGCCGGTCTAAAACGCAGACGCTTATGCAGACAATATAGAATATATAGTAAAACGCAGACGATATAGAATATATAGTAAAACGCAGACAATATAGATATAGAGTGTTTTCACAAAATGCAGACGATATAGAAATAGAAGGTGTGAATTAGACTCTTAACAGCTTGTCACCACTTTATTTTTCAGATTAACTTTATAAAATAAGAGATTTATAAGAATTATTATTTCATACAAAAATAACATTTTAATTAGAGATTAGAAATCTTTTATTTAAATGTTTTATTAGTATGATAATATCAACAATAAATATATAAATAGTGATATAAGAAAGGTTTTTTTTTATTCTATGTTAGATTTTAATTAAATTAATTTGGAATAAAAATATTTAATACTACTGTAGCTTTGTATAATTGTAACATAAAAGAAATGTGGACAAGAAAGTAATTATCAAAAGTTGTACTATAGTATCTATAGTGTCTGCATTTTACTATATGGTACATATTGTCTGCATTTATCAAAAGTTGTACTATATATCTATATTGTCTGCGTTTACTATATGTTTTCATATTGTCTGCATTTACTCTATATCTATAGTGTCTGCATTTTACTATATGTTTCATATTGTCTGCATTCATCAAAAGTTGTACTATATATCTATAGTGTATGCATTTTAGCAAAATGAATTTAATGTTAAACAAATATTTTCTCTATTAATATCTATAGTGTCTGCGTTTTACTATATGTTTCATATGTCTGCATTTATCACAAGTTGTTACTATATATCTATATGGTCTGCATTTTACTATATGCTACATATTGTCTGCATTTTATCACAAGTTGTACTATATATCTATATTGTCTACGTTTTTACTGTATGTTTCATATTGTCTGCATTTATTTAAAGTTGTACTATATATTATAGTGTATGCATTTTACTATATGCTACATATTTCTGCATTTATCAAAGTTGTACTATATATCTATATTGTCTGCGTTTTACTATATGTTTCATATTGTCTGCATTTACTCTATATCTATAGTGTCTGCGTTTTACTATATGTTTCATATTGTCTGCATTTATCAAAAGTTGTACTATATATCTATAGTGTATGCATTTTACAAAATAAATTTAATGTTTAAACAAATATTTTCTCTATTATATCTATATTGTCTGCGTTTCACTATATGTTTCATATTGTCTGCATTTACTCTATATCTATAGTGTCTGCATTTACTATATGTTTCATATTGTCTGCATTTATTAAAGTTGTACTATGTATCTATATTGTCTGTGTTTTACTATATGTTTCATATTGTCTGCATTTACTCTATATCTATAGTGTCTGCGTTTTACTATATGTTTCATATTGTCTGCATTTATCAAAAGTTGTACTATATATCTATAGTGTATGCATTTTACAAAATGAATTTAATGTTAAACAAATATTTTCTCTATTATATCTATAGTCTGCGTTTCACTATATGTTTCATATTGTCTGCATTTATCACAAGTTGTACTATATATCTATATTGTCTGCGTTTTACTATATGTTTCATATTGTCTGCATTT
>NW_026851597.1:0-74996 GCF_026571515.1 Ruditapes philippinarum
TTTTTTTTAATAACATATTATATGAGCAATACGCACTTCATTTTTCTAATTCACATGTCCTTTTAATAATAAATAATAGCATTATATATCGTTCCTTTTAAACATATATCTTTCATATCTTCTTAAAACACACGGTGCATGACATCAAAATGGTATATAGGGATTTTTTGTTTCTTTCAACCGCACAAAAGTTCTCTGTTTCAAAACCTCTAATTGTACTGGATATGACCTTCTCCCTTGTTACAATTAATAATTGTAGTAATCCAATATTTTACACAACATTATCATAAATAACGCTTGACGACTGGTGTCAGATAATGAAAGGACGAATAATAACTCAGCACGAAGGTTTCTACTGATACACATCTTTAAGATTTACCAAAAATCTCGTGTTTGATTTGAAGATAAACAACGGCAACATTATCGTTAGTTAACTAACTCTGACATATTGTACAATATAATACAATAAATACACCTAGGTTGACATTAGTACATGTTTATCTGATATACGACAACTATATTCATGGTTAAAGTTATTATCCACCATGACAAATTATAGAAAAGGATAGTTATGAAAGTGTCAGATATGGGTCAGTTGTTGAAAATTAACAAAGACACATTTTTGACACACTAGACATTAGTGAAATTCGGTGCTGTTTTTTGTTACATCTGCTATAAGATTGCGGTGAACGAATTGTATTTAACAGTTACAATATCAGAAAATTAAAGTAGAACAGATTTATTATGTACTATGTGTATTTCAATTTCAAATCCTTGTTTAAATTCCACATGTGACAATAGTGGCCCATCTATGGTGGCTGATTTGCGCCATGTATTTTTGCTCCGCGGGACGCTAGAAGGGACCACTTTTTCTAATCAGATGGGGTGATGACCTCTACTGAAAAGCCTTTTAAAGTGGCCACAAAACATTTTTCTAAGTGACATGTTCATGGTGATCATTGAATAAGTGACAAATGCTCATGTTTATGGTGTTATCAGTTTCATGTTCGCGACGGCATTAGTAATGTTCACTGAAAAATGTCTAAGGCGAACTTTCTTGAGTTCACGTAATAATTTTCATAGCTCGCTGAACAATGGTGTGACATCAGTTGAGTTTGTGGGGGCTTCAGGTGAGGTAAGTGGTCGTCATTAGCTGAATTCACTGAACAATGTTCATGAATTTTGACGAAAATTGTAATTTTCCTTTGTCTAGTCTCTCTGAAAATTATTGGCTGTCGATGCTTAAAATATTGACAAATTTAAAGAAACTGAAATCATCTGGGAAACAATCATTTGGGAATAAGATGGCCGCGTTAGTTAAAAAAATAACATAATATCTTATTTGTTGCATGGATTTTAAGGAAACTTGACAAGAATGACCCTCAGTTGATACTGAAAACAGATAGCTTAAGTTTTTCAATTTGCTAACAAGAAGAACAGTACATGTGCACTAAAAGTCTTTTGGTATTGTTTATAGTGTGATAAAATTTTGAAGAAATTCAGGAAAGCTTCAATCAATATTTACCCATTTTTGTATCGGGTTTTGTACGCAGTCCTCGTCGAGATATTCTTTCCGTCGTGGTTTCTGGTGTGTCCAAAAGCATGCAATACATATTAAGAAAATGTCACTAAACGGACGCAGAATACAGATTTCCACAATGTCTCATCACCGAACGATGCTAAATATTCAAACAAATTCTTATTGAAACATTATTGAGATTTGGCTAACAGCATAGGAATTGCTGGTCAAAATTAAAGTTGAGCACCATATGTGCTGAAGAGATCCATATACAGGTGATATAGAACATCATCATCATAATTACGGATCACTTCCATGATACATTCAATCTAATGAGCAATAAAGGGTTTATTAGTTTCTGTTGAAAATCAGTTTGTAAAATAAGTGCGTTTGATAAATAAATAATACCGTTATTAATAGTGTTAGCACTAGAAATATTGAAAAAATACCGAGTACATAAAATGTTGATACTATCGTCATAATTTAATAATTCCCTCTGAGGAAGTAACTTAAGGACACAACCAAACTGTTTATAATTAAACAGTTTTGAAACAAATAAAAGTGAGGATAAATTGTACCATATATTTTTTCCATCAATTAATTAATTCACACAGATAATCATCATTTCAAGGACTCCAAAGTGTATTAAATCAGCATTTTACTCACATGACAAGTATTTTACTTTTTGTTGTCTGTAGTGAAATGCAATGTAAACCTCCTTATAAAAGCTTCTGCAAAAGAAATATTCTACTCTTGTTTGAAAGTTGTTTCAGAGTAAAACGACGCGACATCAAACGAATATCGGTATGAAATAATGGTAAATAAAGAATCACGAACTTATATCTATTAATAATGTTGACAGCTAACTATTATTGTTACATAATCATAAGTGTTTTAATCAACACAGCAAGATATCGATAAGATAGGCTAATATTTGTAGTGATTTATATTGACATTGGGTGTGTTGAATTGAAGATTGTTCTACTAGTTGATTTTCTGTCCGTTTTTATTTGAGTTTTGTGAATGGTATTCACTTGTTATATATACAAAATTAATGCATTCTTGCGACAACAATCCATACCAAATACTAAAGTAATTGGAAATAATTTTAGTGAAACAAGTGTCAAGGGTTTTTCTTCTTCTTCCTCAACATTCTGTTTTACTTTACGTCAGTATAAGTAGCGATATAGAAAGTCCCATACGTGTATGTTTAAAATAATTTCTCTTTCTTTATGGATGATATGTTATTCAAGCTCGGCTTGGGGAAATCTGTCTATTTCGGACATTAGTTTTAATTACAGAATGATACACAAAAGAATAAAACACAAACTGCTTTATTAACGTGAGCCGTAATTATAATGATGGTTTTTTTATAGCATGCACATATGGATCTCCTCAGCACATATGGAGCTCAGATGGAATTTTGACCGGCGATTCCTTCGTTTGAGGCCAAAACTCAGTTTTTAGATCTATATAAGAGATGTATATGGGGTTCACTCTTCGTGTAACAGATTCGTGCAATTCATGTAAGTAAGATATTGTAAGTAAACTTATGTGAATGGCTTGACCTTTCTCTAAGTTTTGAAATAATTTTCTTTGTTTTGAAAACATATTTAGTATTGCGTAAGGGTCTGATAGGTGATAACGTGAAAAACGTATTTATAAAAGAAATGCTTACCAGTCAGGAACTGTTCTTTCTTTGCTTCTTGGCTTGGTGTAAAATATCATTCTAAATGCACTAAACTTTGATGTAACACTGTATGCATAAGTTTTTTTACACTTCACTCAAATAAGATAATACATATGCGTTAACTGAACTACAATAGAATATATTTGGAATAATCCTGTTATCTTTAGAATGTCTCGTATTTTAAAATGAAAAGAGTTAAGGCGAAAAAATCTTACCTTTTTTTTCTTGAAATTTTGTAAGAGGGGGAAATTTTAAAGTTTTTTATATAATGATTATTAAATAAAAAATTTTTAAAAACGATTTTTTAAAATAAAAATTTTAATTTTTACTATGCAAATAAAATCCCAAATTTTTTTTAAAGTGCGTGCACTTTAAACGTCAATTCTTGACAAATTAAAACTATCCGTTTTCCCCCTGCATATGCATAATCGTTGTCTAATTGTATTTTATTTTTTTAACCATGGCCCTTTGTCCTAAAAAGGGCCCCGGGAACCCCTCGGGCATATATCCCGGATAAAATTTAAGATTTTAAAATTTCTTTAAAAGGGGGGTGTGTTATCTTCACTGGATTTATAAAATCAACATTTTAAAGCTGAGGCGATTTACAATGTGCTTTAAAATGTAAAAGTAAAGTTGAGTGACCTCTCCCGAAGAAAGATTTTCTGGATTACTGTAATGACTCGGTGCAACCCAAAAATCCATTTATGTTTCACTATGTATTTGCGCAAGTTTAAACAACATTTTTAAATTTTTAAAAATGTGGGTTTAAATTTTTGTTTAAAAAATCGCCCGATATAGCAACCGTTTTAAAAAGTAGGTAACCCCCTCCCCTTCATTTTAGATAATGATAATGAAAGGGAAAAAAGAGAAAAACCCGGGAATTTCCCAAAAAAACGCCCAAAAAGACAAATTTGAAAAATTTTTGCAGGGTTTTTGGGTTTTATTGAGCCTGTTCATAGGACGGTACTGGAAAAATGCAAAATTTAAACCCTTTTCCAAAAGCCCCTGGGCAAACCCGGGTTTAAATTTAACAGTAAATTTTAACCCTTTAAAAAGGGTGTCTTGGGGATTAGTTGCAAAGTATGTACCCCTGTTGCCGATATTTTGTAAAAATTTCATTTAAAAAGAAACCGTGTCACGACAAACCCAAAAAGTGCGTTTTTCGAAACCAAACATGGATTTCCCGGGCCCCGCCTGCGCATCCGCGCAGTCTTTAAACGGATCCTGGGGGGGTTTGCTTACTTACTCCCATTAAAAGGGGGGAAAAATGATAGCGAAAAAGCAAAGGATCCTGATCAGAATGCGCAAAGCCGGGAGGCTGGGGGTGGATCTATGCTGGGGCAAAACCCCCCTTATGTTTTGGTTTTTTTTTCGTGAAAAACCCGGGTTTAAAATTTTTTTATTGATAAAAGCATAAATTTTTGCCCTTTAATGTGTTTGTTCAAATATTGCACATAGTAAAGGTATACAAACAAATCAAATAACTATATTTACTGATAAGTAGCTTTTTATTAGAAACGGAGGAGAAAAATTACAGTTTTATATACATGTAAAAGGAACCTGCTAAATAGGGTCTTTTTAAGTACTTTTAACATAGGTCGTAGTTTCCTTATTTATTATATACTAAATTTTCTATTTGTTGACGACCTATGTGCAGTTAAAAACAACAGTTTAATGTGATACATATTTTTGATTTGCAAATATGGGACATTTTGTTTCTCTTGGAGCGACCGGTCCGTTTTAGTATAATGAAAAAAATAAAACAGTATTACAATATCTGACGGTTTAATCACCCGGAGATTGGCATATTGTCACATTGTCTGTGTTAGAAACCCAAATGTCTGCGCCGTTAACAACAAAGCTGGCAAACAAATTACATAAAACTGGAGAGACGATGAAATATCAAATTTCTGATGTTACAATCTCATAAATTGTTCTCATTTATAATCAACTGTATCTAAACTTTTCACAGAAGTTTTTGATGGATTCTTTTTTGTCCAGTACTTTGATATATCAATCATATGAAAGGCAGACGCGATTTTACTGACGGTAAATACATCAAAACATTCGTCTCTACAATTTTTTAAACCTTCATCTACTAACAACAAATTTGGCGCCATAAAATTTTGATCAAAAAAGATGATAAAGGGAAAATTAGTTCAACAAATGATCAGACCGGTTTTAACAATACGACCGGGGAAAGTTGTACAATATAATCTATTTTGACTCGATAATCTTGGATTAGTTTTAAATGAAGTTAACGTATCAGCCTTATGAATCTGGAGCCAGCGAGGCTTTACATATTAAATAGTGTAGGTGTATGAATATGGCCCACTGTCGCGGAACTTAAGTAAACTTAAGTTTATGATACAATGTATTGACGTTCAATGAAGACATTTGGTCTAAAAATGTAATTATCTCGTGACAATAAATATAAATATACTATTCTCGCGTCTATAATTAGTTAGTTGAAAATGTTTACAAAAATTCGACAATTTATTTTTTATCTATTCATTTTTTTAATTATTTTTTTTTTTGGGGGGGGGGATGGGGTGGGGGGGGCTGCTTTATAACATTCTATGTGATCATCCTGCAGCTAATTACAACAGTCACTGCAAATAGGTTTTGTCCATTATGATATTATGTTTATTACCCTGAAGATCTTTTGAGAATTTAGATCAAACAAAATCCGCCTTGTCACTTGGGAATTTTACTGCAATTTCATTATTAAGTTTACAAAAAAAACTAAAATACAAGTCTAGCCACGAAAACTTCATGGCGTGTGCGCGAGAATGTAGAAGAATACCATGAAAAGCCAAGTGCACGTGCATTATCAAACCTAACTTAGTCTGTCAATATTAATTCTGTATGATTTAATTGTTTGATAATTCAAAATACTTTATGAACATTTTAAAATAAAGTGTTTAAAACATTTGTGTTGTCAGGACAAACTGCTGATAACTTTCTACTTGTATGCTAATGTTATTTTGTGGAGGTTTTACCTAATGCACTTGTTAATCCAGTGAAAACATAACTCACCTTTCATCTTTAACTAGACACATATTTCTCAATCTAGAAAACGGCGGCATGCAACACGAAAATAAAAAAAAAACATTTTCTGTACGATATAGTTACATTATTATAGACATATAGCAGAAATGATATGTGAAAACTTTCGCCGATTTTTTTTTGTATTTCAGGCCATTTCAAACTCAGCTAATTGATATGATTATTTTTACTTTCGGTTTATGTTTAACTGAGAACAAAATTTCACGGAGTCCATTGAATATTTGTGTAGTTTAAGTATGAAATGTGAAGACTAAATGGCAAATGGTTAAGAAAAGAAAATAAACTGACATCGTTTAGCCCCCCCCCCGCCCACCGATTGTTTGAAATCATTGGCATCCTACCATTATTATCTGACATAGTTAGCCACCACCGATTGTTTGACATCATTGGCATCCTATCATTATTGTCTGACATCGTTAGCCCCCACCGATTGTTTGATATCATTGGTATCCTTCCATTATTGTCTGGCATCGTTAGCCCCCACATATTGTTTGACACCATTGGCAACCTACCATTATTGTCTGACATTGTTAGCCCTCCACCGATTGTTTGACATCATTGGTATCCCATCATTATTATCTGAAATCGTTAGCCCCCACCGATTGTTTGACATCATTGGCATCCTATCATTATTGACTGACATTGTTAGCCCCCATCGATTGTTTGACATCATTGGCATCCTATCATTATTGTCTGACATCGTTAGCCCCCACCGATTGTTTGACATCATTGGCATCCTATCATTATTGTCTGACATCGTTAGCCCCCACCGATTGTTTGACATCATTGGCATCCTACTCATTATTTGACTGACATTGTTAGCCCCCACCGATTGTTTGACATCATTGGCACCCATTACCCATTATTGTTTGACATCATTTGCATTCTACATAGTTAAGCTCCCCACCAAGCGATTGTTTTGACATCATTGGTATCCTACCATTATTGTCTGACATTGTTAGCCCCCACCGATTGTTTTTTGACATCATTGGCATCCTACCATTATTTTGTCTGACATTGTTAAAGCCCCCACCGATTGTTTGACATCATTGGTATCCTACCATTAATTGTCTGACATTGTTTAGCCCCACCATTGTTTGTCTGACATACGCAATTAGACATTGTTACCCCCACCGATTGTTTGACATCATTGGCACCCTACCATTATTGTCTGACATAGTTAAGCCCCCACCGATTGTTTTGACATTTCATTGGTATCCCCTTCCATTGTTGTCTGGACATTGTTAGCCCCACCGATTGTTTGACATCATTGGCATCCTACCATTATTGTCTGACATCGTTAGCCCCCGCCGATTGTTTGACATCATTGGCACCCCTACCATTATTGATTGACATTGTTAGCCCCCACCGATTGTTCGACATCATTGGCATCCTACCATTATTGTCTGACATAGTTAAGCCCCCACCGATTGTTTGACATCATTGGCACCCTACCATTATTGTCTGACATAGTTAAGCCCCCACCAATTGTTTGACATCATTGGTATCCTACCATTATTGTCTGACATTGTTAGCCCCCACCGATTGTTTGACATCATTGGCATCCTACCATTATTGTCTGACATTGTTAGCCCCCACCGATTGTTTGACATCATTGGCACCCTACCATTATTGTCTGACATAGTTAAGCCCCAACCAATTGTTTGAAATCATTGGCATCCAAACATTATTGTCTGACATCGTTTCGCCCCCACCGATTGTTTGAAATTAGTGGCATCCTATCATTATCGTCTTACATCATTTGCATCTCACCATTATTGTATGACATCATTGGCATCCTACCATTATTGCCTGTCATCATTGGCATCCCACCATTATTGCCTGTCATCATTGGCATCCCACCATTATTGCCTGTCATCATTGGCATCCCACCATTATTGCCTGTCATCATTGGCATCCCACCATTATTGCCTGTCATCATTGGCATCCCCCCATTATTGCCCCGTATCATTTGGCCCTCCCACCATTTTTTGCCTGTAATAATTTGGGATCCCACCATTATTGCCTGTCATCATTTTGGGATCCTACCATTATTGCCTTTTAAACATTGGCATTTCCTCATTATTTTCCTGTCATCAGGCATCCTTTCCAATATTTTCCTTTTAATCCCTTGGGAAACCCATCATTATTGCCTGTCAAACATTGGCATCCCACCCAATTTTTGCCTGTCTCATTGGGGATCCCCGTTATTGCCGTCCATTGGTCCCCACCATTATTTCCTGTCATCATTGGCATCCCTACATTATTTCCTGTCATTTATTTTGGGATCCCTTTTTTATTGGCCCGTCTCATTGGTATCCCACCATTATTTCCTGTCATCATTGGCCCTCCCACCAATATTGCCTTTTAATCATTTGGGATTTCCCCCCAAATTTTTGCCTGTAATTTATTGGCATCCCACCATTATTGCCTGTCACCATTGGTATCCCACCATTATTCCTGTCATCATTGGCATTTCCCCCCATTTTTGCCTTTTCATTTTATTGGCATCCCACCAAATTTGCCTGTCATCATGGTATCCCACCATTTTTTGCCTGCCATCATTGGCATCCCCCATTATTTTTCCTGTCATCATGGTTTTTCCCACATTATTGCCTGTCATCATTGGAAACCTACCAATTTTGCCTGGGCATCATTGGGGATCCCATCGTTTTTTGCCTGTCATCATTGGATTCCCACAATATTGCCTGTCCCTATTTTGGGATCCCTTTGTTATTTGCCTTTTCCCTCATTGGCATTTCCCACCAATATTGCCCTTTATCATTGGGATCCCTACCCTTATTGCCTGTCATCATTTTGGGATCCATTTAATTTTCCTGTTATCATTGTATCCCACCATTTTGCCGGTCATCATTGGCATCCTTCCCTTATTGCCTTTTCATCTTGGCCCTCCTTTTGTAATGGTATTGCCCGTCATTTTATTTGGCCCTCCCTTTCCATTATTGCCTGTCATCATTTGGGATCCCCCCCATAATTTTCCTGTCATCATTGGGATCCCACCCCTTTTGCCTGTTTATTTATTTGGGATCCCACCCTTATTGCCTGTATCATTGGATCCCACCCTTATTGCCCGTTCATTTATTGGTATCCTAGTAATGGTATTGCCTTTTCATCATTGGCATTCCTACCATTTTTGGGCCCGTCATTTTATTGGCTCCCACCATTTTTGCCTGTAAAACATTTGGCCCTTTCCCCTCATTATTGTCTGTTTATCATTTGGGAACCACCCTTATTTTCCTGTTTATCATTTTTGGGATCCTACCAATATTTCCTGGTTTATTTATTGGCATCCCCACCAAATTTTTGCCTGTAATCATTTTCATCCCACCATTATTTCCTGTCATCTTTGGGGTTTCCTTCCATTTTTTGCCTGTCATCAATTTTGGGATCCCAAACCCTTATTTTCCTGTCAAACATTGGCATCCCCCCCCTTATTGGTTTTGTCATCATTGCATCCCCCATTATTCCTGTATCATTGGTTTTCCTTCCATTATTTTCCTGTACTCATTGGCATCCCATTTCAGATGGCCATGTCATTCATTTGTGTGTTGTCCCACCATTATTGCCTGGTGCATTGGCATCTTACCAGTATGCCTGTGTCATGATGGCATCGTGGTCGTGCATGTGTTGGCCTGTAATCATGTGGATTGTGATTGTGTCGGCGCCGTATTAGGGCGTCCATTAGGAGCCTTATTACCTGTGCATCATAGCTCCCACCATTATTCCGGTAATCTTGCGAGTCCGTAATGGTATTGCCTGTCGATCATCGGGTCGTCGCCCATTTCGTCTGATTTATGGGCAATTCACATAACCACGAAGCGGACTCTACGTGTAGGCAAGGGATCAAAGAGGCAACCAGAAGAGTACTGTGGTGTAGTGGAAAAAGGTAAACATAGCAGACGCGAGAGAGTGGTTAGTGTACGTAGAGGAAGGGAGTGATGAAACAGGTGAGCAACCAATAAGGACTGTGTATCCGAGAAAGGATATAACTGAGCGAGTACCGGTGAGAGACTTAGTGAGCTCTGAAAATAGAGGAGGTTATTGTGTGTAACCATTAAAAAGGGGAAACCAGAAAGTGGGACGTCGTAGTGTGGTTATACTAGTAGGAGGGATATGAACGATGGAGCGAGCTCTGGCGAGAAAGGACCACTAGTATACGAGAGAAGGATATAGGAGAGATAGCAGAGCGAGAAAGACGCTCGTGTGAGGTGAGAGAGAAGAGGGCGTGATGAAGCAGTAGGCGAAGCCAAAGTGACGCTCTAGTAGGTGACGAGAAATGATATAACTAGGCAATCGCAAAAAGGATTCTAGTATAGCGAGAGGAAGGTGGTAAGGGAAATAGCGAACCGTGGGTAGGACCTTCTTGTATACGAAAGAGGATATAGAACATAGCAACCCAAAGGACCTCTAGTATACGGAGGAAATGATGATAAGCATTAGCAACCAAAGACTCTATATTACGAGAAGGATACTAAATAGCAACCAAAGGACTTTGATTCGAAAAAGGATGTGATGATATGTGTGTATGTCAAAATGACCTCTTTGTGTGGTGTGGTTGGTGTATAGTCTGATTTGTGATGACATAGCAAACCTGATAAGAGGACCTCTTAGTATAGCGGGATAAATGGATATAAAATAGAACTTAGGACCTCTTGAGTATTACGAAAAAGGATAAAACATAGGAACCAAGAAGGACCGTTAGTTTACTAGGAACGGATATACATAGTCAACCAAAGACCACCGTAGTATACGAGAAAGGATCATAAATAGCAACGCAAAGGCTTGTATACGAAAGGATATACATAGCAACCAAAAGGACTCTCTCAGTATACGAGACAATGATATAACATAGAACCAAAGACCCACTAGTATACGACAAGTGGATATAACAAAGAAACCATAGAGGACCTCTGGATTATACTAGAAAGGATATAAACATAATGCAACCAAAAGACCACTAGTGATCACGAGAAAGGGATATAACATAGCAACCAAAGGACCCTAGTATACGAGTGATGATTTGATAAACATAGAAACAAGAAGAACCTCTAGTTATACTAGAAAGGATATAACATGCAACCAATAGGACACTAGTATAACGAGAAATGATATAGACATAGAAACCAAAAGGACCCTCAGTTATACCTAAGAAAGACATAACATAGCAACCAAATAATCCTCCTAGAATAATAACGAGACATGATCATAACATAGCATACCAAAGACCACTATATACGAGAAAGCGATATAACATAGCAACCAAAAGGACCACTAGTATACGAGAAAGGATATAACATAGCAACCAAAATGACCTCTAGTATACGAGAAAGGATATAACATAGCAACCAAAATGACCTCTAGTATACGAGAAAGGATATAACATAGCAACCAAAAGGACCTCTAGTATACGAGAAAGGATATAACATAGCAACCAAAATGACCTCTAGTATACGAGAAAGGATATAACATAGCAACCAAAATGACCTCTAGTATACGAGAAAGGATAAACCATAGCAAGCAAAAGGACCCACTAGTATACGAGAAGGATGATTAACATAGCAACCAGAAAGACCTCTTTGTATACGAATAAGGTATAACATAGCAACGCAAATGACCTCGTAGGATACGAGAAAAGGATATAAATAGTCAACTCAAAATAATCTCTAGTATACTTAGAAAGATATACATAGCAACCAAAAGGACCTTCTTTAGTGTGACGGAGAGAAGTGATATAAAATAGCAACCAAAAATGACCATAGTGGTACGAGCAAGGTGGTATATATAACATAAGCGAACCAAAATAGGGATCTGTAGTACAGAAAGGAAGGTGAAGTGTGATGGAGAACCCAAAATGACCTGTGGTATAAGAGAGAGGATAGTACATAGGAACATAGAAATGACCTTAGTGTACGGGAATGGTATAACATAGAACTCAATATATGAACATCTAGTGTACTCCGGGAAAGGATATAGTACATAGCAACGCAAAGATGACAAGTATACGAGAAAGAATATTTGAACATAGGCAACCCAAAATAGGTGGTCTAGTATACTAGAAAGAAAAAAGGATAGTCAAGCCTAAAAGAGTCCTCTAGTGTACCGAGAAAAGAGGTTATGAACATAGCAACGAAAATGTACCAACTAGTATGACGTGGAAGGATATAACTACAGTCGAAACAATAATAATTGTCTAGTCATACTGAGTAGAAGGACATCACATAGCAACCATAAATGGACCTTTTAGGTATATCTATAAAGGATAACAACAGCAAACAAAAGTGGTACACTAGTGTACGGAGAGAATGGAACATAGCATACCAAAGATGACTCTAGTGTAGATGAGAATGTGTGTTTATAAAAATAGTAACTTCTTATAGGACCCTATTATACGTAGAAAGGTAAACATAGAAACTCAATATTAATGCTCTTAGTATACTAGATAAGGTAATAACGTATAGATCAGAGAATGACAGTCGTTGGTACGGAGAAATAATATGGAACCAATAAACGCACCTCATAGTTACTACGAGATAAGTGATATAATTCATAGGCAACTTCAAAGAATGACCTTTAGTGATCGATGAATGGCATATTACATTAGCAAGTGTAAAATCTTGTATATTAAATAGGAATAAACAAGGCAACTATATGTGAATAATCTCTAGGTAATAACTAGAATAAGGTTATTAACATAGCAACCTCAAAATGTGACCACTATATATTTTAGACAAGGTATATACCTGAGCAAGGGTAGGAATATCTCTGTGGAGACGTGAGAGAAGGATTAAGCGATAGCAGACCAAAATGACCTCTGTTGTACCGTTAGTCTTAGAAAATAGCGTTGCTATAGATCAGTAGCTAGTAGAGTTTCTTTCTCGGGTGACCCAGTAGTACCTGAATAATGAGGGTCTATCACATAGTTGAGACATATTGACTGGCCTACTGTAGTAGACTGCTTATACAAGTCGATATAATTTGAGTAAGCTAATGTAGCATATACCCGATATGCCTATTATTGTTCAGGTATTACTATACATAGAGAAGTCAATATTCATGTATATTTCTTATAACCTATGGATCTTTCTTTATGACTACGTGCGGTCAGAGATGGTCATGTGTGGGCTTGCGTGGCGGTGGTTTCTATTGTATTATTACCTAAGTCTCGTAGCAACCAAAGAATTTGAACTCTTGCAATAGTGGTCCCAGTTTCTTCGAGGGATAAGGATATAACATGTACGCATATCCGATATTTTATAAGCTCTGTTTATCTCGGCTTAGTGATACTTGACGAAGAAAAGAGGAAGGTTACAACATTTACAACTCAAAGGTAATAGCAATAATCTGGTTACTTATAGTTCCATGTACAAGTGACATTAATTCTAGAGGAAGTAAATTTTTCAGTGTTACATACAGCGTCATATTTACTCACATTTACATTACTATGACTCAGTATTGAACTCAGAGAACTAGAGAATATAACAAATTAGCTAACATCTGGTTGCTCGTTACGTAGATGTAGGAATAATCTTTATCCCTATATTAGCATATTCCAAATGCACGCTTATTAGTATGGTCAAGAACTGAGTATTGAGCGTGACAGTAATCATACCAATACATTTGACTGTCCTGTAGTAAACGAGAAAGATGTATGTACGATCCTTTTCTAGAATCCTGCCCCGGTACAAGCTTCCAAATCTTACAAAGGCATTGTCAGCAATATAGATCTCTAGTTTACAAGGGATATAAGGCAATATAATATTAGCATCCAAAAGATCTCTAGTCAACTTTACTCGAGAGAAGCCGATAATACCAGTGAAAGTCAATGTCGTAAAGAAAGGTTGCTATTATACGATATGCAACACATTCTATAGTACTCTACGAGGAAGGTTATCTCTATCACTAGCAGACCCAAATGACTTTTTATCTGATATGCAGAAAAGCGTCAGTGATTGGTTTTCTTGCATGATGTCTATATTCTTTTGGGCTTAATAACAACTAGGATCCAAATGTATTTGGGGGTTTCTGCCCAGTGTGATGACGAAATAGGATGGCATGTTAAAATACGCACTGTCCCTACAAGGCGTTACAACCTGTTAAAATTGATCGTTCTTAGAATTACCCAAGGCCAGAGTGAAATCAAGGTAGGCCTCAAGAGGTACCTCTTAGAATATAGGACAGGATTATTTAAACGATAGTGAAGTTCCTGTGAGATGTATGAATCCTCCAGTATACGAAAAAAGGATATAACATAGCAACCAAAATGGCCTTAAGTATTCGAGACTGGATCTAGCATAGCAACCAAAATGACCTCTGGTATACAAAAAAGATATAAAAAAAACAACCAAAATGACTTCTAGTATACGAAAAAGGATATAACATAGCTCCATTATACGAGAAAGGATCTAACACAGCAACCAAATTGACCTCTAGTATACGAGAAAAGACCTAACATAGCAACCAAAATGACCTCAAGTATACGAGAAAGGATCTAGCATAACAACCAAAATAACCTCTTTTATACGAGAAAGCATCTAACATAGAAACAAATAGACCTCTAGTATACGAGAAAGGATCTAACATAGCTACCAAAATTACCTCTAGTATACGAGAAGGGATCTTACATAGTAAAGTTCACTAAAATCGATTTGACATAATAGCCAAATAGATCTCAGCTTAATGAGCATATATCAGAAATAGAAGCCAAAATGTCCGTCTAGTAGAGCGGCTCAAGAGATCCTACTACACGGAAATAGGTCGTGAGGAGATGGATATGCGGCCAACATGGACCCTATACACATGGTACTAGACGTGACATGAAGGCGGGTAAATTTGATTCTACACGAGAAATAATTGACACAGTCAACACAAATTATTCATTGTACATCAGTCAAAAACAGATTTGACAGTATAGCGACCTAAATGGATCCTTATGCTTGGGAAATATTCTGACACATGCAGCCAAATGTTAACATATCTGCTGGACGTGTAAAGGTCTAGAAAGGAGCACCTAAAATTGGCATTTTTTCATGCGACATTGTGGACAAATTGATCTCTACTTCATGAGAATGGAAGATAATCTTTAAATCAAGAAAAATTCTTAAATAGCGCTCATGTGAAATAGTTGAATATCTTTGGAAAATGACAAAACAATCAAAATTGCCCCTTTTTGTAAGAACCAATCCATCATAGTGGCTAAAATGACATTTTATTCCTAACCACAGTATATCGATAAAATATTCCTTCCATATTAGACTTTATATGCCTTCATATAATCAAACCGTTACAAGCAGTTTATAACCTCTCTCATTTTGTTATTAAAGCCTGCATACAAAATAACTATAACGTGTACCCAATCAGAGTCGCTTGTTCACTTATCTTTTATCTTGGCCTTTTGATAATCAAGCGAACATAGCTATCGCATTTCATTCGCTACTAAAACAGTGGCTGCGCTCGATTGTTTATTACATTGAAATAGTACTGTTCTCGTGAAACATTATATTTTCAGTTAAGAGCAAAAAAATATTTCAAACGCTCATAAATGAACATCAAAACAAGGATAAAGCGAGGTTTTTACACCGATTTACCTGGAGTATCCGTCGCGTGCGAGATGAACTTAGTTATAAAGTATTTATTTACTTAGAAGGAGTATATACAAGTTAATAAGGTATTTGCTACACTAAACGAACACTGACTTTTTGATAGTGTTTATGTGTACAAATAGATAGATATATATACGCACACATAGTTTTGTAAGTTTCGTGCGTAACAAAAAGTAAATGGATAAAGTGTTGTTTCATACCTGTATTTTATATCAGGATTTATAGACAATGTCATAAATTATTATATCTTCATGTCTCAATCTATATACATCTTGTTTATGTACAAGAAATACGGTTGATGTACAAGAAATACGGTTGATGTACAAGAAATACGGTTTGTGTACAAGAAAAACGGTTTGTGTACAAGAAAAACGTATATTTAATATCAGTGACACGAAAATTTTAATTGGAGCACATTGTTTTTAAGTTGATTTGTATGTTTGGCAATACATAAACAACTGTTTTGATCAAAAGTTTTATGGAAAGTCAATGATAAAATAATATATTATTTTAATACATTTTGGACGATATATAAGGAATCATGGACGTGTGGCATGTCCTAACTTCCCTGACTGTATGGAGTGTACTGTGTCATATTATAGATGGTAAGAGATTTCTTTTTTCATAACTATTGTAATTATATATTATAACATTTACGTAGGAATTTCATGAAATACAATATGATCTAGGGCATGTTAAAGGTGAAATCTTTGTTAAACGTAAACACAAGAATGCAAATAAATCCATTTATACATTATGATGGTAGAAATAATACAGGATTGGAGTAGATACTAAGATTTATCAACAGACAGAGAGCCTGTCAATCAGATATGTCCCCCGAAATTTCAACAAGACAAAATGATACTGTACTAGATTCTAGGTAACTTTCTTCTCTTATCAACTGGAGAAAAAAAATCCTACCACAATAACTCCCATACCAAACGATATCAAAATATGTGAAATCCCATCAGTGTAATGATTTCTTTTTCTTGCTTTATAATATCTATTTTGCTACTCAACAAAAAGATGAACTTAATGGAGCTCTGATTCTGAACATTTTCCACGTTTTTTTCCTTGTTTTCTGATGAGTGTAACAGGCGTATTATATCGTCAATTTTCACATAAATTATGTGTGTGGCTTTAGAAAGAAGAGCTTCCAAATTATATATACCCTGTGCTAACTGTTTAAAGACAGACTTGTGCCATAAAATGCTCGAGGAAATTCATTAATGGAACCCCCGACATTAAGCACGAGAAACTTGACTGATAAAACTCGACTTTAAGCTCGAGAAACTTGATTAATTAAACTTGACAAAATTAAACAATAAAACTCAACATTAAACTCAAGAAAAATGGACAAGACAAGCAATTGCAAAAAAATAATGTAACTATTAGTAATGACAAAGTGAAGTAGACAGAAATACAGGCTGAAAAAAAAATCATATTTTATAAGTCAAAGTTTTTGTTATATTTAGAGGTAAACTGTGTACGTTTTTAATATTCACTGTGAACATATTTATTACAAATATCAAACAACGACAACTAAACGATTTAATCACTTATAATACACTATAACTTCAATGCACATATCAATGGAGCCCGAATTTTGCGTGCATTTTTTTTTATTTTGTTTCCTGAAATATGTTGGAAATTCACATGAAAAGAAAATAATCAACAAAATCTACTGTATTTCAAAATTATTAGCCTTGATTTTCGGCGTATTTTCTTCCACTGGATGATGTTTTTGATAATAGTTAGGAGCAACATTAAAGAGACTGGATATAACATAGCTATCGTTATATAGGTATAGTAGGTTAAATGTACGTTAACTAGATAATTATCGTTTTCCTAGAAACATAAGAAATAGTTAGCGCAAATACATCCAGTGGTGCTGATATATCACTTCATATACTCACTAAGTTCACGTCCTACACAAAATATTTACATCGCATAGCGAGAAATTACTTTAGCAAAATTCGATTCCGAAAATTTTGAAGACTGTTGTTGTTTTTTGCTGGTACTGATGATAAGAAGTAAAAAAAAAACACGTATACTTAACATAAGAAGCATTGTTTTGAATTATCTCAAATTTCATGTCGGTTAGAGAAGTTTAGATGAGGTTTTATACCCATTAATGTTAAAAGCACATTGGTTTGAGTTTTTTACCCTTAACATAATCATATTTATTCTTCAAACATGCATTTAAAACAGTAATATTTGCCGTTGAAATGGTGTTGTTTAAACTTCAACAACATCTATCACAACAACAACAACAACATCATCATCATCATCATCAACAACAACATTAACAACAACACAAACATAAAAATATAATTTTACCCTAACCAAACGTTTCAAATATACTTATGTTGCTAACTGCGCCCTGGTACGGGCTAACCTCAAACATTGAGTCGGTTTCTAAGCGATAAATTTAATTTAGCGTTGCGATGTATATACACACAATTATAGAGAAACAGTGTAACGTTTGCCAGCTACTCGCTTGCTAAGTGGATATTTCCACTAGACAATTTACAGAAATCAACGTAGAATTTTCTGTTTGAATACCACTAGCATTTCTTCCTTCCTATACACCTATCATAAATCTTTTCTTTCTTTCTTTCTTTCTTTCTTTCTTTTTCTTTCTTTCTTTCTTTCTTTCTTTCTTTCTTTCTTTCTTTCTTTCTTTCTCTTCTTTCTTTCTTTCTTTCTTTCTTTCTTTCTTTTTTCTTTTTTTCTTTCTTTCTTCTTTCTTTCTTTCTTTCTTTCATTCTTTCTTTCCTTCTTAACTTATTTTTTTCTTTATTCCTTATTTTAACTAATTAATTTTAATTAACTTTAATTAACTAATCAATAAATTAACTAATTTATTTATTTATTTACTTTTATTTATCAATCTATTGTTTGTTCAAAATACAATAGAATGAACTGAGATATTTATTTTACAATATGTTCATTTATCATCATGTGTTGATTTATACAAATGTATATATATTATATATATATTTAGTCTTAAAGGCCCATTATGTCTCAAAAATGCTCATCATTTTTATTTATTTAAAACTTCTTATCTTGGTATCTTATTATATTTTCAAAAAAAATACTTATTTACTATACAGACAAACCTTTATATGTTTTTATTCTTTTGCTCTGTAGGCAGTTGGTATAACTGTAGTGTTTTTGTATGGAATTCAAAACACTTCTTTGTTTACATTTTTCTACCTTTACGACACATTACTGCATATTCAGTGGTACTTTGTACAGTTGTTAGCATCTAAACTGTTCTAAATGCACTATTAAAACAATATTAAAGACATGTTTGACATTTCTTACGAATTAAAAAAAAATGGATTTCTAAGGCATTATGTGTCTTTAAGTTTTACGGAAATACTGATTATTTGTAATGATTGATTGTAACAATAAAGTAACATATTCTTTTCATAATATAATTTTGACTATTACGTTGTGTATAAGTAAAGCGTGGATGATAATATTTCGTCTCCATATTTGTTAACTGTATATAGCAACCCAAAAATTTCATTTTATTTCCATTTAACCATTGATAAATTGTGTCATTTAACCGAAATAGTTCATATTTTACCAATCTGACGCTATTTACAAGTTTTCCTTTATGAAATAGCTAAAGTTTTTCAATATTTGAGAGTTTAATAAACCCATTGTTTGTCGACACTGGCCTTCGGTGTGTCAATTTTGAGATATTAAAGTGCTAACGTGCACTCAAACCGATTTTAGAGGCACTTAATGATAATTTTACCTGTTTATGATTCGCCTGACATTACTATATCGGTTCGATTCAATCGGCTCTGATAAACAAGGGAAATATAAAGTAGGATTTTATCACATTATTGTCGTAAATTTCTTCCTAACAACACGCTGAAAAGAAAAAAAAATAAAGCTAAAAAACTTGTGATATAAAAGTAAAGTTGATGCACATGCATTTATTTTATTTTCTGCTTTTCGAATTACGTCCATTTCCATCAGTCTGTTTTACTTCAGATTTTTACAGATAAGAGCTAAAATCAGAATTATCAATAATTCTTCATAGATATTCATTGTGTAATACAGTATAAATACACTTACAAATATTAAGTACACGAAAGATCCGGAGCTGTTTTTGCTTAAGGAAACATTGCTCTTTTCATCAGAAGATAATTGGATGTGATGGAAGCATGCAAATGATGATAAATATGCATGACAAATAGCAAATAAATGAGGGCCTTTATAAATATTCTAGTTAAACATCATTTCTGAAAATTGTAAGTTATCTTCAGCTTATGCTCTAAACAAGTACACACATTTGCTAAAATGTGTACTTCCACTAAAATAATAAAATCAAGACGTCATACTGGACACATACACTGAAAGTACGTACCTAATAATGTATAGTAAATGACGTCTGCTAAAATGTTACATGCTTCATTCATAAGATGAAGTATGCAAAATATTTTCAAATATATATTGTTTGTAATGGATAGGTCTAGGATGAAAATAAGATACAGTTTTATTGTAATCGCTAAATGTATTACACCGAGCGGTATATTGTGAATGCTTGGACTAAATATTCAATAATTCAACAGAACTAGATATTGGCCTATTTCGTTCACTTCTATAAAACAAGTCTTTGTGCCTTTAGATGTAACCAATCAGTGCTGATGAACACCAGTTTTACAATTATAAAGGTATATTTGTCCATGTCGATTGGTCAGGGAAATGTAAAACCGACAAAAGTCTGTGGCAAAGTTGCTATGGCCACCGGAAGTGGTTCCATTCGCTACGGTTTCAGATTCTAACCGCCGTAAGCGGGTTCACTTGCTGCAGTTGTAGATGATAGCTGCTGGAAAGGGTTCACTTGCTGTGGTTGTAAATAATTACCACAGGAAGTGGGTTCCCTCTACACAGCAGTAACGTGATATATATGTGATATACTGAACAAAACTGTAATTGTTTGTACCCGTCAGTTATTATCTAAAGTCAGTTCTGTGTACACATGACACGAAACATTATTGTACTAGAATAAACCACTGTGACACATTCATTCAGGTTCAGTTTTTATATAATGAATATAATAGGTAGACTCTGTGGCAGCAAATGGTCAACATTCAGCTCAATCATCAATAGCTCTTGCTATCATCTTGTGTATAAATTTACGTATTTCCAATTCATCATGCACTTTTAGGTTAATGTTAACTATGATAAAAATAAATGCATGCATTGCATTATACAAGCAAAGACAAAAAATTCCTCTACTATCATTATGACACTTAATTATACTAAGTACTTGCATGTTTCTCCTGAGAATTAAGTAGGAGAATTTAATATTCGATATTGTATGATTAAATTTGAATAGCAAATGAAGGAATAAGTGTTGGAGCTTCAATTAATATCTGGATAAATTATTTAAATGTTCAATTATTTTTTTTTCTAAATTTTTCCAGTAATAACAACCATAGTAAAAGCACATTTTAAAATTTTGTCAATGTGTACCGTGGAAAAATAATCTGAAACTTGAATTCCAGTTTTCATATAGTCCTATATATTATTAATAAGACATTTAAGTTTACCATATAGTCCTAATAAAATAAATAAAGATATATTTATTAAGCATGAATAAAAACCAAATATGATAGTGAACAAGTTATGTCATCTATAAGATAAACATTATGAATGAAAAACAAAACAGATGTGGATTGGTCTACAATGAGCACATTTTTCTATATTTCAAATATTGATAAAAGCAATAGAAATATATCATTTGGATATTCTTACAAAATATTTCTAAAACAAAAAATATTGATCAAGTTTTATGTGATTTAGTATGATATTTTATATGATAATAATATATAATAATGATAATATTTTGTTCTAGAACACTTTATAATCAGTTATTTATAAATATGATATATCTCATCATGTATCTCCACAGATAGCGATGGGTTTGCGACCAGTATGGATCCAGACCAGCCTGCGCATCCGCGCAGTCTGATCAGGATCCATGCTGTTCGCTATTACTTGTTATAGGGTTTGTAAGCCCTGATCAGAATGCGCGTATGCGCAGGCTGGTCTGAATCCATGCTGGTCGCAAACCCATTATGTTGGTTTTGTCATGGCGCAGCTCATATAATTATTTCGTAGTTTGTTGCTATATACATTTTCTAAATACGTTCAAGATAATTATTAATGGTTTTGCATTCTTTCTATAATGGGCTAATTCCCTTTAAAACTTTTTTTTTCTTGAACTGGACCAATTTTGTTCTTGTTAAACATTAAACAGATTTTGCCCGATATGTTTGCTTTGTTTCTTTTAAGTTTTAATTTAATTAGTATTTTTGTAAATATGCCAGGAATATAAACTAGCTGTGATTGACTAAATTGACTAATGTACAGAAGAAGATTTTGGTCCACTTCAAAAGTATCATGTAACTTGTATATCTGTCGTTTCCCACACTTTGTTATCACGAAATTTGTCATATCTTTTATGTTTTACAGATAAACTAGAGGCAATCTCTATGTGAAGTATTTTATCCATTGATAAATTGATTAAAATCAGCTATTTCTCCATCACCTCTAGGGAATAGTCGTGTCATATATGCATCTCAATACCCCAATATCACCCGCTTCATTCCGACCAACTAATATGAAGTTTTCGAGATTTTAGAAAATAAAGAAGCAAAAAATGTTGTTATTCATAAACATGTTTTAACTGTCAACTGTTAATAATTTAAAAACAACCATTCCTTATTATATTATAATGCACGTTTTACCAGATCTCGAAGAACTACAATCTCGCCAGTTCATTATAAAGTCTTAATAGCATCGTTATTACTCTTCTTGGGATTGAAATATTATAAAGTATGATTCTGTAAACTTTTGTATTGGTAATAAGACTGTACAAATCATATAATGGACAATATACTTACCTTACAAGATATATGCATTACAACTCACATGTACATACAAAAATGTAAACATAAAGAAAACCAAATTTTCTCTTAGTCATCAAAAACTATACAGATTTCATACCAAATTTTATAAGCATATTTTATATAGATGTGACTTTATGGTATATTGTGGTGTAATTATATCCAAAGGTAACATACAAACGTTATAATATCTTTACAAAAGTATATCATATAATATGGTTATGTTGAAAAACAAAGAGGTCTAGACTAAGTGTCTATATGTAAAATATTTCAGGCGTAAATATCACCTGACACGATCATCTCCACTATGATACATGCACAATAATGACTGGTTTTTAAAGATTGATTATAAACAAAACACGCACTGATTTTGATATTAGAGACAAATATATATCTAATGTTAGTTGGTTTATACAAAGGCTTAAACTGAACAAGCAAACAAACTTTATACACGCACTAATCATAATTTTGTAAATAATCTTAATATTTTATAGACGCTTTTTGATTGAATAAAGGTTTAGATATTAATTATTGTAGCATGTATTTTGCTATAATTTACCTTGGTGTCAGTTTATTACAAACATTTATTAATAATTTCACGGCAAATTTTCTTGTTTTATGTATATATACTGTACGAATACTATACGAAGATCTTTAATTCGACGAGAGAAAAAAAAAGTTATATATTTAACATTGATTTTTTGTCAGCTGATTTTGTATTTTTTCCGTAGGATCCCTGGAGCCTTGTCCCAAACCACGGATTTGATTACATAATTAGAGCCGTGCCCCAACGAAGGAGTTCCGTTTATTTTATTGTAAAAATAAATTGAGGGGCTATTGAACAGTCAGTCAGTACTTCGGCTTTATTTGGCATGACAATAAAACACAAGGCGCTCTTATGAAATATAAAATAATTCGCGTGACGAACAAAATAAACTCTCGAGAAATTTATCAAATTGTGGCCGTGAAAATCTTTACGCAAGCTTGGCAAATCGATTAGTCTGCCAAATTACACGTGAAAAACCATTTCACAAAAACGATGTTTAAAATCTTTAATCGCTTAGTTTACCTTTTTTGATGTTATTCAATAAGAAGCAAAATTGTATTTACTTGCCCAGCGCGATCTTGGGGTTTAAGACGAAATCACTGTTAATAAAGACGTTCAAATAGTGATGGTTTGCTTAACAAATTATATGATACATATTTTTTCAAAAACCTCCATTCAAAATCGTGCGCTAAGATGTCAATAGACCATTTCATATTTGATATCATAATTATTTTTCTTTCAAACGAAATCTGCAATTTAAGATGTAATCTGGAAGCCGTCTTTGAAAGGAAAATCTAAATATTTTCTTAACATAAAATGATCATCGTAAACTATTTGATATTTACGGAGAGCTAGTTTTTTATAGGTGAAAAAAAAAAACGACACAAAAATGTTATTTCTTAAATATTCCTTATATATAGTTAAATAAATATAGGAGATCGGTAGGTGGGTTTGCAATATTGGTGGTGATGGGAGTGGGGTAGGTGGGTTGGGAATATTGGTGGTGATGGGAGTGGGTAGGTGGGTTTGCAATATTGGTGGTGATGGGAGTGGGGTAGGTGGGTTGGGAATATTGGTGGTGATAGGAGTGGAGTAGGTGGGTTGGGAATATTGGTGGTGATAGGAGTGGAGTAGGTGGGTTGGGAATATTGGTGGTGATGGGAGTGGAGTAGGTGGGTTGGGAATATTGGTGGTGATAGGAGTGGAGTAGGTGGGTTGGGAATATTGGTGGTGATGGGAGTGGGTAGGTGGGTTTGCAATATTGGTGGTGATGGGAGTGGGGTAGGTGTGTTGGGAATATTGGTGGTGATGGGCGTGGGTAGGTGGTTTAGGAATATTGGTGGTGATAGGAGTGGAGTAGGTGGGTTGGGAATATTGGTGGTGATAGGAGTGGAGTAGGTGGGTTGGGAATATTGGTGGTGATGGGAGTGGAGTAGGTGGGTTGGGAATATTGGTGGTGATAGGAGTGGAGTAGGTGGGTTGGGAATATTGGTGGTGATTGGAGGGGGTAGATTGGGATAGGAGTGGGCTATATGGTATATCGAAGTGGGGTAGAGATATGTGGTAATCGAAGTGGGGTAGAGATAAGGGTGGTTGTGTGTTTTGACAACTTGTATACAGTACGACAACGTTTTGAATCTACTTGTATTTTGCCCATAAACAATATTGCTTTTTCTGAATAAGACAGGCACTGTAATAAAATATATCAAAACAATAAATGGAGTGAATTAGCTATGTTTTCTATACTAGATATAGATTTATGAAATGTTTACCAGGAAATACTTTCAGTTTGACTGCTTGATGTTTTATGTTTGTGTAAGCCGATTTAATGTTTGTGTGTGTGCATATTTAATGTTTGTGTAAGAAAAATACCTTTTATGTTTGGTTTGGTACCGTTAATCCTATAGTGTTTGTTAAGCACATTTATTGTTAGTGTAGGTAACTTCAATGTTTGTGTAGACACCTTTAATGTTTGTGTTGATACCTTTTAATATTTGTGTAGTTACCTCTAATGTTTCAATAGGCACCTTTAATATTTGTTAGTCACCTTCAATGTTTGTGTCGATACCTTTAAATGTTTGTGTAGTTACCTTTAATGTTTGTGTTGATACCTTTAAATGTTTGTGTAGTTACCTTCAATGTTTGTGTTGATACCTTTAAATGTTTGCGTAGTTACCTTCAATGTTTGTGTTGATACCTTTAAAGGTTTGTGTAGTTACCTTCAATGTTTGTGTTGATACCTTTAAATGTTTGTGTAGTTACCTTCAATGTTTGTGTAGTTACCTTTAATGTTTCTGTAGGCACCTTTTATATTTGTTAGTCACCTTCAATGTTTGTGTTGATACCTTAAAATGTTTGTGTAGTTACCTTTAATGTTTGTGTTGATACCTTTAAATGTTTGTGTAGTTACCTTTAATGTTTGTGTTGATACCTTTAAATGTTTGTGTAGTTACCTTCAATGTTTGTGTTGATACCTTTAAATGTTTGTGTAGTTACCTTCAATGTTTGTGTTGATACCTTTAAATGTTTGTGTAGTTACCTTCAATGTTTGTGTTGATACCTTTAAATGTTTGTGTAGTTACTTGTAATGTTTGTGTTGATACCTTTTAATGTTTCTGTAGGCACCTTTTATATTTGTTAGTCACCTTCAATGTTTGTGTTGATACCTTTAAATGTTTGTGTAGTTACCTTTAATGTTTGTGTTGATACCTTTAAATGTTTGTGTAGTTACCTTCAATGTTTGTGTAGTTACCTTTAATGTTTGTGTTGATACCTTTAAATGTTTGTGTAGTTACCTTCAATGTTTTTGTTGATACCTTTAAAAATGTTTGTGTAGTTACCTTTAATGTTTGTGCTGATACCTTTAAATGTTTGTGTAGTTACCTTCAATATTTGTGTTGATACCTTTAAATGTTTGTGTAGTTACCTTTAATGTTTGTGTTGATAGCTTTAAATGTTTTTGTAGTTACCTTTAATGTATGTGTTGATACCTTTAAATGTTTGTGTAGTTACCTTCAATGTTTGTGTTGATACCTTTAAATGTTTGTGTAGTTACCTTCAATGTTTGTGTTGATACCTTTAAATGTTTGTGTAGTTACCTTTAATGTTTGTGTTGATACCTTTAAATGTTTGTGTAGTTAACTTTAATGTATGTGTTGATACCTTTAAATGTTTGTGTAGTTACTTGTAATGTTTGTGTTGATACCTTTTAATGTTTGTGTAGTTACCTTTAATATTTGAGTAGGTACCTTTAATGTTTCTGTAGGCACCTTTTATATTTATTAGACACCTTTGATATTTGTGTTGTCACCTTTAATGTTTGTGTAGTCACCTTTATTGTTCGTGTAGATATTATTAGTGTGTATGGGCATATTGTATGTTGACGTATGTGAAACAAACCGGGTCAGTTGTAACAAAATAGCTCTTTAATCATTTAAACATCTTTTAGTATACCAACTAGACAGTGACGCCAAACTATACATGTTTGTAATAGTTTTATACCAAGTTTAAAAGTTAGAAACTGTATAGACCAATCAGTTATCTGTATGTTACTGTATTTCCGGTTATTTTAAGATTTCTTCGGACAGTCATTCTGACTAGCCTTCCTCGAAACACACGTGCTATAAATATTAAAATATAGAAATTAATTTATCATCCCGTTGACGTTTTAACAAAGCCGCCCATGTGAGGCTGTAAAAAGACACGGTGTATGTTATTTATGTGCATAATTAATATAATATGTAATGCAAAATGCAAGCACAAATGAAAAAAACACTACTGTAACAATGTGTAAACATGATGTAGTTAATATTGTCTTAAGTATTTAACATTATTTAAGTCGTGTCCTGTAGTCGGCTTTAATTTCACGTGCTTTAAAGTGATCAATTTTAAATCTGGCTAGTAGATGTAACTGTTGTTTGACTTAAATAATGAGTAACAATTACTCTGCACTCTGTTACTACCAAATTATTTGTTTGAGAAAATATATGACTGGTGTTTGTTTTATTTTTTGGTGTTTTTTTTTTAATTTCATGTAATTTTTAGCCTGCTTATATTAAATTTGTGTATGTTTTGTGTAAATTAATATAGGCATAGTTAAAACACAAAATGTACTTTGAAGAATTACATAAATTCTTCTGTAAATCTAGAATTAATCTACTGGCTTACGAGTATTAGACATGTTTACATGATGAAAAGAATGACAGTTTATTTCATACACTTCAGTGTACAGTATACCAGTTCTTTCAACGAGAAACATGCTTAAAATTGATCGCGGTTGTAATCAAATTCCAGGAAAAACATGTAGTTCCATTCAAACAAATATAGGTGACTTAACACGGCGTCTGCTTCGGTTTCTGTGGTTATGCTCAATTTGATATCTTCGGCAAGACCTAATTCTTTCATCTTTGTTCCTCGTCACCACTTACACTTTATTTTAAACAATTTCTAGGGCAGATAAGATGTTTTTCTATAAACAACTGTTCGTCATTTTCTTGCTGTTTTAAACAAGATTGTTTAATATTTGAATTGTTGTTCATAAAACAATTGATTTATACATTGCGAAATAACCAGTTTCTGTCATTTTTGTTGATGTTTGCTAACGTTCATGTATGTTTATTGTATATATTCACCGGCTTCAGGCAATCGGATCTCTTTATTAAATTTGTCAATAATGATATTGAGTTGAATAACAATATTAGCATTTCCAAAATTGCTTGGATGTAGCCGATAGCTATGTATAAATATATGATGTGACTACAGAGAATGAATATGGCATCAGTCAGGTGACAAAATTTGTGATGATGATGATGATTTTATACAAGTCTCAGTCCTTCCTTGATCTATCTCCAGCCCACCATTTACTATTTAGTTAGCCATGAGTGTCCGGTGGTATCCAATGCTAAATTGTGATTGGCTCAGAACAGGCGGTAAAACGTTTCAAATCTGGTCAACTGTATGACACCCCAAGACGAAAGTTATTTTCATGAGTTATTTTGTATCAGGTTTACGAAAAAAGAGACATGTGGTATTTATTTACTTGTAGTAAGACAGTATGTTATAGATTTGTAAAAAAAAAAAACTCAATTATTTACTGAAATCTATCCCTGAACATGTAGTCCAAAACTCATTACAATAAGGGGGGTTGTAATAACCAACGATATCATGGGCACTGATAAAATCCCATATTCATCAACTTAAGCAACTTTTACATTAAAAGATAGAATTCTTCTTATTTATTTATACAAAAGTATAGTTGTCTCGTAAACTTGTATCGTTAATCTATGGGAAATAGGTTTTAAAATCATAAAATGCCAGCAACCCAGAACATAGTTTTTGTATTGCGTTTTAATTGCGTAAAGTTAAAGTTTTAAAACTTACTAATGGACTTCGTAAAATAAATAAGAACATGTACCAGGTCGAAACGTCTCCTCTACACAAACATTTCTCCCATCATAAAACAGGGAAAACATGGGTACATTTGTAAACCACGGATCTGATAGTTGTTGAAATGAAACATACGTACAATTAGATCTTTTGATATCCTAAACAAAAATTCCAGTGCATTAGCGCACGAGAATATTCACTTTGAAAGCTTTTTAGATATATCAGTTCTCATTTAGATCTCATTATTTAGTATCAGAGCGAGGAAACTTGGGAAAGATGAAATTTCAGTCTATTTCTGCAACATTCTGCAACATTTTGTTGTATATAGAGAGACATATAGTTACTATAGTTACAATGCCTTACAGTCAATACAAATTATTAAATTATAGGTGAATCCATAAATTCACAATTAAAGATTTTTGTTTTAGAGTTGTCTTTTACATTAAAAACATTAGACAAACCTACTTTCAACTTGACTGAACTGGTTCCATACCGGGATACACAAATGACAATTCTATAGATGATGTAATATAAAACACTTGTTCTCTTACAGTCAGATTATAATCTCGCGAGATGAGAGATCTGTGTTAAGCAGGGCTTTAATCATTGGATTGAAGCGCCCGGATGACAAAGAGCAGCTGTGTGCTCAGTGAACAGTTTTTATTTCATTTATCATTACTACAAAAATATATTTTTTTGCAATACTCAAATGTTAAACGCCCTATGTTAAAATGTTATCATTTAACAAAAGGAAATTATGTATGAACACAAACTTTTATTTCATACAGATACTGATATATTATATCCTTATTACAATCAATAATTGAAATATCAAGATATGTTAGGAGATAAAATTAGTTTTCATGTTAATTGACGTGTTAGCCAATAAAATTTGTTTTTCATGTTATATACTGCAAGTGTTAGCCGATAAAATTAGTTTCCATACCAAAATGACGTGTTAGCCGATAAAATTAGTTTCCATGTCAAAATGTCGTGTTAGCCGATACAATTAGCTTCCATGTCAAAATGTCGTGTTAACCGATAAAATTAGTTTTTGTGTTGTTTTCCCTTCTTTTAGAAAGATGATAAACAACGAAGGCATTTCTTTTCGAACAACTTCATTTGTTGCGTTTGTTTTAGGATTTCTCATATAGCGTGAAATGGCGGAAGGATATTAAGCCAAAGATATTTTTGACAGATTTATCTTAACTTTCGTACACGCATTAATTATAAAAGCGCCGATCGGGTGTCATCAAAATTTATCATCAAGAATAATCTATTGAAATTCTGTATCTCAAATATAATTGTAATAATTTCTAACATTAACGATTTTGGTTCATAAAATTCTCTTTCTTTTTCAAATATTCAATTTAAGGTCCCAGCGAATTTTAAATGTATAGATATTTTATGAGATAACAAAATAATAAACTTTTTAAGAGTGCATTACACACCCCATAAATTTCAGCTTATAGTCATATTTTCTTCAGGATTAAATGTTCCGGTTTATATTTAGTTTCATAATTTGAAGGTTCGAGATATATTGGTGTTTTAATGAAATATGAAGATGAGTCAGATACTTTCGTAAGCCTTCTGTTGGAGCACAGTAATTTCGTGTACCATTTGTATTACATTTTTATTTTTATTGATATCATCATATGATCAGAAAAGTACATATGATATACTTATTGTACATGTTTTGTGAATATGTTGTGCATAATCCATGCAAGTCTTCATTGGTGGAGGTAATAAGAATTAAGCTGTGTATAGCTTCAGTCGTATTAAGCTCTCCGGGGAGCTTGATTTGTTGACATGTTATTAATTTTCTACGATTGTAAGGAATAAAGCTTCCGACAAAGCGGAACTGTATAATGTAAGGATGTCCCATCTGTCTATATTCTATGTTTCATGTTATACTTACGCTTAAACAATGATGATGATGGCCTGTAAGACAGGTTTAACTGTAACTCTATGGCGAAAACAGTTGCATTTCTAATGTTTAACATGAATAAAGAGTATAAAATGTTAACAGTATAAATGAGTATCTTTATAACATTATATGACAATATTTTTGTGGATTCTATAAAATGATTGTAATATTTTACATAAAACATTTTTATACTCATTTTACATTTACTTACATTTTAGAAATAAGACAGATCTGACAAATAAACATTTAATTTAGGGGCTACTGGCGAGCTAAATAAATAAAAAATCTTTGTCAGTCAATCTACGAATCTTCACAAAACATGTTTTCTAAAGAAGAATTTGTTGGTCCCATCTGGCGCTGTTATAAATATATCTTTAAATAACTTCATCCCTTAGAGTAATGGATAAATCATCACCAAACTTGGTTTTCAGCATTTTTTATTGTACTCTATATATAAAATATTCTCATTGAAATAGATCTGAAAAAGTCCCTTTAGAATTTAAGTACGGACCATCATCGAAATTGGTTTTAAACATCATTTGAGCCGTGTCACGACAAAACCAACATAGTGCGTTTGCGACCAGCATGGATCCAGACCAGCCTGCGCATCCGCGCAGTCTGATCAGGATCCATGCTGTTCGCTTACAAACCCTATAACAAGTAGAGAAACTGATAGCGAACAGCATGGATCCTGATCAGACTGCGCGGATGCGCAGGCTGGTCTGGATCCATGCTGGTCGCAAACCCATTATGTTGGTTTTGTCATGACGCGGCTCATTTGATGGTCTACTTTCAAACTTACAAACTGAATTAGTTTGTGCTGGAATTAAGAAAGCAAGAAACATCTTCAAATTTGTGTATCACCGTTCTCATCTTTTGATCTAAATCTTTGTAAGATATACACAGTTAGATGCACGGTGATCTTGGTGCTTTTGTTTTATATTACCTATTAATCATCAAACAGATTGAAAAATAGAGTTTGTCTTATTATATATATCGTTGTGTTCTGCATCCATTTGTACAGAATGTTATTTCAAGATAAAGTATGATAAACACAGACATATAAATATTGTTATCATATGTGATGGAAGCACAATTGTCGGATATTATCATGATAACAGTATTTTGTATCATAACTGTGATAATTCACACCGTTATAACAATGATAACAGAATGATAACAGAATGATAACACGCGTTTATGAATGTTTATACAGATAAAGAATTTTTTCAAAGATCACCGTTACAAAAATGTAAAATGAAATAATTGTTGATTCCTTAATATACACATATCAATGTAAAGAATTAATAATGAAGTATGTCCAAAGTCATTTAGTATCTTAAAAAAACAATTTTTATAATGCTTATAAATGTACACAATAATTTTTGTTACACTTAAATTTTTATGATGATGATTCTATTTTAAATGAAATAATGCTTGGCTGTTTTATAACATATATAGATCTATATAAGAATAATAGAAAAGCTTGTAGTTATAGTTCACAGGAAAGCTTGTACTTTGTTTATATAAAACATAGAATAAGCGTCATAGAAAAGCTTGTACTTTGTTTATATAAAACATAGAATAAGCGTCATAGAAAAGCTTGTACTTTGTTTATATAAAACATAGAATAAGCGTCATAGAAAAGCTTGTACTTTGTTTATATAAAACGTTAAATAAGCGTCATAGAAAAGCTTGTACTTTGTTTATAAAAAAACGTTAAATAAGCGTCATAGAAGAGCTTGTACTTAGTTAACATAAGACGTTAAATAAGCGTCATAGAAAAGCTTGTACTTTGTTTATATAAAACGTTAAATAAGCGTCATAGAAAAGCTTGTACTTTGTTTATATAAAACGTTAAATAAGCGTCATAGAAAAACTTGTAAATAAGCGTCATAGAAAAGCTTAGAAAAGCTTGTACTTTGTTTATATAAAACGTTAAATAAGCGTCATAGAAAAGCTTGTACTTTGTTTATATAAAACATAGAATAAGCGTCATAGAAAAGCTTGTACTTTGTTTATATAAAACGTTAAATAAGCGTCATAGAAGAGCTTGTACTTAGTTAACATAAGACGTTAAATAAGCGTCATAGAAAAGCTTGTACTTTGTTTATATAAAACGTTAAATAAGCGTCATAGAAAAGCTTGTACTTAGTTAACATAAGACGTTAAATAAGCGTCATAGAAGAGCTTGTATTTTTTTTATATAAAACGTTAAATAAGCGTCATAGAAGAGCTTGTACTTTGTTTATATAAAACATAGAATAAGCGTCATAGAAAAGCTTGTACTTTGTTTATATAAAACATAGAATAAGCGTCATAGAAAAGCTTGTACTTTGTTTATATAAAACGTTAAATAAGCGTCATAGAAAAGCTTGTACTTTGTTTATATAAAACATAGAATAAGCGTCATAGAAAAGCTTGTACTTTGTTTATATAAAACATAGAATAAGCGCCATAGAAAAGCTTGTACTTTGTTTATATAAAACATAGAATAAGCGTCATAGAAAAGCTTGTACTTTGTTTATATAAAACATAGAATAAGCGTCACAGGAAAGCTTGTACTTTGTTTATATAAAACGTTAAATAAGCGTCATAGAAAAGCTTGTACTTAGTTAACATAAGACGTTAAATAAGCGTCATAGAAAAGCTTGTACTTTGTTTATATAAAACGTTAAATAAGCGTCATAGAAAAGCTTGTACGTTGTTTATATAAAACGTAAAATAAGCGTCATAGAAAAGCTTGTACTTTGTTTATATAAGACGTAAAATAAGCGTCATAGAAAAGCTTGTACTTTGTTTATATAAGACGTAAAATAAGCGTCATAGAAAAACTTGTACTTGTTTATATAAAACGTTAAATAAGCGTCATAGAAAAGCTTGTACTTTGTTTATATAAAACGTTAAATAAGCGTCATAGAAAAGCTTGTACTTTGTTTATATAAAACGTTAAATAAGCGTCATAGAAAAGCTTGTACTTTGTTTATATAAAACATAGAATAAGCGTCATAGAAAAGCTTGTACTTTGTTTATATAAAACGTTAAATAAGCGTCATAGAAAAGCTTGTACTTTGTTTATATAAAACATAGAATAAGCGTCATAGAAAAGCTTGTACTTTGTTTATATAAAACATAGAATAAGCGTCATAGAAAAGCTTGTACTTTGTTTATATAAAACGTTAAATAAGCGTCATAGAAAAGCTTGTACTTTGTTTATATAAAACATAAATAAGCGTCATAGAAAAGCTTGTACTTTGTTTATATAAAACATAGAATAAGCGTCATAGAAAAGCTTGTACTTTGTTTATATAAAACATAGAATAAGCGTCATAGAAAAGCTTGTACTTTGTTTATATAAAACATAGAATAAGCGTCATAGAAAAGCTTGTACTTTGTTTATATAAAACGTTAAATAAGCGTCATAGAAAAGCTTGTACTTTGTTTATATAAAACGTTAAATAAGCGTCATAGAAAAGCTTGTACTTTGTTTATATAAAACGTTAAATAAGCGTCATAGAAAAGCTTGTACTTTGTTTTATATAAAACGTTAAATAAGCGTCATAGAAAAGCTTGTACGTTGTTTATATAAGACGTAGAATAAGCGTCATAGAAAAGCTTGTACTTTGTTTATATAAAACGTTAAATAAGCGTCATAGAAAAGCTTGTACTTTGTTTATATAAAACATAGAATAAGCGTCATAGAAAAGCTTGTACTTTGTTTATATAAAACATAGAATAAGCGTCATAGAAAAGCTTGTACTTTGTTTATATAAAACGTTAAATAAGCGTCATAGAAAAGCTTGTACTTTGTTTATATAAAACATAGAATAAGCGTCATAGAAAAGCTTGTACTTTGTTTATATAAAACATAGAATAAGCGTCATAAAAAGCTTGTACTTTGTTTATATAAAACATAAATAAGCGTCATAGAAAAGCTTGTACTTTGTTTATATAAAACGTTAAATAAGCGTCATAGAAAAGCTTGTACTTTGTTTATATAAAATTGTTTATATAAAACATAGAATAAGCGTCATAGAAAAGCTTGTACTTTGTTTATATAAAACGTAAAATAAGCGTCATAGAAAAGCTTGTACTTTGTTTATATAAGACGTAAAATAAGCGTCATAGAAAAGCTTGTACGTTGTTTAAATAAGACGTAAAATAAGCGTCATAGAAAAGCTTGTACTTTGTTTATATAAGACGTAAAATAAGCGTCATAGAAAAGCTTGTACTTTGTTTACATAAGATGTAAATAAGCGACAAAGGAAAGCTTGTACTTAGTTGACATCAAACGTAAATAAGTGTCTTACAAAAGCTTGAATAAGATTATACATATAACCAAAGAAAAAGTTTTACTCAGGTTTGCTCTTACCGCAGCATAAATCCTAGACGATTAGAAATATTATGGTATGGCGCCACGTCAAAATTACACTTGTTATACATAATTTACTTCAGAAGAAAATGTCTTAAAAGTTTCCTAATATCTAGGAACTTTATTTAATAGATTTAATTCGGGCTGGAACAAGCGGCCGTAAACATTCACTAAACTAATTAACGGAACATCGTAATAAAGCATTAAAATTAGAAAAGTTAACTTTCATGACATGTTTTATCATACAAACATTCCAGCTGCCACGGCACCGTCCTTTTCTAATATAACATACAAAGTTTAAAACAAATCTGTAACTACCTCATATTTTTTGTGAGTATGTACTTAGAATTTATGACTTTTTTACTTCACCAGTGCATTATTCGATTACCGCAAGCCTCTTTGTGACTACATAAAACACTTGTAAAAAAGAAAGAAACAAACCAAACAAAAAAAAAGGGAAAAAAGAAATTCTCTCATGAAAGACAAGTATTGTAGTTGAAATTTACAGTTTTATTCATATCTGTCTTTGAGATAAATTGGCAATTTATATTGTTTTTATTCTAACATTTTCATATTTCTAAAAGAAAAAAAAAGATAACAGGCAACTTTTACAGTAGATCATTCCCTTGGTTCATGTTATAGAAAGGTGTTTTTTTTACTTTTTAGGCAAATAAGATCTAAAATGTCGTTTATACATGAATTTTTTGTAAAATAGTAAAATTTTGACATATCCAATGTTGATATACATGTGTAGATGAGCAGAGAAAAGCTAAAGACATTTGACAAGTTCACGAATGTATTTAATACAGAAGATCACTAGCGCACATGTATAGAGTCACTGTAGGGCCTCATTAACCCTGTTACATGTACATTGTACAGGGGGTAACCCGTGTTTATCTGAGTTCATAATCTGTACAAACTTTTCAACAGTTTCAACAGTATTTCAATAAAACACTGTAGTTAAAAACCACCGGAATTTGTAATGTAATAAGTGATAGAGTTTACCTATTATTAGTGTATGGTCACACGAGATCTCACGAGATTTGTCTGACAGTTTGTGATGGTCATCTTAGATTATCACCCATCAACTGCTTATTTATAAAGTTCAAATGACAGTAAATACAGCAGTGATGGACGGTAAAGTCAGGATTTTAATGCGATGTGACCGGTGGTCAGATTTTTGTAATTATTTTGAGGAAGTACCCTGTTTATAGCCCGTGTGTGAAATGTTAACATTAACAAGGTCAAAGTATTCATTTTGTACTTCACATACCTTCAAATTGATAGTAACAATCGTTAGTAACTTATTCTTCTTTCAAAATAACGAATCATAAATCATGGTTTATCTATTGTTTTATGTATTCATTATTTCTGGTAAAAATAACTTATAAATGGTTGTCATTTGAAATGCTGTTTATATATAGTCTTTATTTCCGCTTTTCAGCAAATACAACACATACAACATGAAATATATACAAACGATTAACATATGTTACATGATTATGACAAATGTACATTTATATATATAATTAAACAGTGATAATTAAGTTCAAGTTGAATAGTTTTATATACATGTATATTCTATATGATAATATTACTATATGCTTATACATAAATAAATTTGCATATGCCTCTTGTTGACTTGATAAATGCATGTTGACCACTTAATGCCAACCTTAACATCATGTCTGTTTAATTTTGTTTCTGTTAAAGTATTAAAACGCTAACGGAACTGCAGTACACTGATAATAACGAGTTGATACATGTAATTTTCTATTTATAAAGAGGTTCTTGACAAACTTCAGTTTTTCAATATTGGTCATGATATAACAAAACATAATTATAAGTAGAAGATTTAACGTGGCAGCAGAAATTGTTAGCGACAGCATATTCCACCCATATGACCAGTGCAAGGCAATATCAGCCGACACAACCATGTCGTCTGCTCATAGACTCCACTCTTCTATTCAGTCAGCACAAACATTTTATGGGGGAAATATCCCTAAAAATAATGAATGGTTTTGTCCTGACTGAAAATTGGACAAGTCCATTTAAGATATTTAGTGTGGTTAGAGTTAATGGAAGTGGATAATTGAATGTAAATAAGGGTCATGAATCTGCCAAGCTGCTCATTGAAAACGTATGTTCCACAATAAAATCCCCGTAAAGCACATCCTTTATGAATACCAATTACAATAAAATCATATAGTTAAAACTATTTACATGGGCAGCCTTTAATCACGGAGAAGGTATTTTAGTGTAAATGATATTGTATATAGCAATTATAATGCGACTTTGCACTCATGGTCGTTCCCATGTTTTATCTATCGTGTAAAAAGACACACGTTCACTTCTAAGCTAGAATTAAATTGTTCAAAACAATTGAACTGTAAATTAGGAAAAAATATGTGTGCTTATTCGCGCAGAACATATATATATTGTTGTAAAAACTGTGGAATGTGACACAAGTTGGTCAGTTGTTAACTGCTTGTGGAGAAAACAGACATATTGAATGTTGTTACATATAACGTATTATGTGTACTACAATATTAATAATATTACATAATAACATGCCATATAATAATAATAATAATAATAATAATAATAATAATAATAATAATAATAATAATAACAATAATAATAATAACAATAATTAATAATAATAATAATTTTTATTTAGAGAAGGTAACATAATTAACATTAAGAATATACAAAACAAGAATTTATATCATTCAAATTAATATTGATTCAAACAAGAACATTGACTTTATTTGATCATTTTTTGGGGGGTAAATTATAACATGTACATTATGGTATAGCGATACATCATTCATCACCCTCTGTAAAATAACTGTCGCTGATTTACAAACATAACTAAGTGGTTTATAAGTAGTAAAATCTCAACATTATAAAAATGTTAGATGAAAAAATGCACCTTTGAACACTTTAGAGTAACATGTCGTGCAAAATGTTTTTTTTCCCCAAATGCACACGAAACCACGATATAATCTAAGTTAGTGAACAGATATAATCGTGATTTTATTTTAACTGCCAACTTTACAAAAATTAATAAATGAAAAAAAATGTGCTTATTCTTCAATATAATGAAACTGTTTAAAGGGAGACTACTGTTGAAATAGTATGACAAATAATTACACATTTGTCTCCCGCTTTAATTACGATGTGCTTTGCGGTCTTGTTGTTTTAAAGTTTTTAATAAATGGATTCAATATCATGTACATATTTCTATACTAATCATATAATAAATTATTAAAAGGGACTCCACTGAGGTTTAAAAGCCTAAAACCATAAAATTTGACTTTCTTACATAAATGAGCTGCTGCACTTTAAACAAAAATATATGCAGATATAGTTAAGAAATATACTTTGAAATAAATAGAAAATTGTATTTTTATGCTGTTCTTAGCCCAATTTGAGTGAAAAGCGTTTAAACGCTTTTCATTTTGGGTCATTTTTACAATTTGAATAGTTATTCTGGAAAAACGAAATGCGCGAATGATCTGAAATTTTGTACAAATATTAGAAGTCTAAACCTACATCAAATGGTATATTTATCTGGAAAAAATATTTTCAGTTCCATCATGTCAAAAAACTTCAGTGGAATCCATAAACCTAATAAATGAAATGACTAACGTAATTCTCAATAATTGTGTTTCTTTAAGTTACTTTATTGCAGACGAATTGTTTAAGAGGTTTTGTTGTACAGATGTTAAATTAACATTTCTTTCTCTATTCTCCAGCTGGAATCACGTGCGAATGTACGACGTTAGATTGTCAGGCTGAACGAAGACGGACATGTGAAGCGGAGTTTTTCTGTTACGTTGAAAACATGAACTCAGTGGTGACTCGGGGATGTATAAATAACAAGACACCGTTACTGTGCGAAAACCGGAAGCCAACAAAACTAAAATCTGGGGATTACCCAGAATGGCCGTTCTTGTTCTGCTGTAAGGATGAATTCTGTAACAAGGAAGTTGTTCCGATTAAACCAACAAGAGAGCCGGGTAAATATTCTTCATTGAAATTCTTACATTGAAATAAATTATTTCTTCGATTAAGGCACATACCCGATTTACCATTCTCGTCAATGAACTTGGCCTTTTAAGATATGAGAATGTTTTATCTATAATATGATATCCCCTTGCCAAACACTTCCACTTAAGTCCATAAAATTTATAAAAAAATTCACGATTTCAACTTCACGAATTCGCGATTTCAAGTTATTCACGAAGATGAAATTGTGAAATCACGAAGATGAAATCAGAAATTCATGAAGTTGAAATGTCCCCACCGGGCTTTCGTACCTGAACTAGAACTGTTGCTTGTTATATCATATAAAATGATACATATCATATTATCAGCCATAAACAACATTGTTTCATATACGTTATTTCGCATTGAGATGAGATAAGAAATAAGTCGCCGATGTCCTTGTAAATCAATTCTTACCAACATTTACCAGGCGGCGAGTAAACATACAGCATCGAAATCAGTAAATCACTAATAATGTATACTTACGTTGAATAACATTCATACAGATTAAATCTGAATTGTACGGTGCCATGAAGGTGCCATCAGAAATATTTTAATTACCACGTGCGTACGATAAAGCTACTACTTTCGCACGTTCAGTCTATAACGTGATAGATAAAATATTTCTGATGTCCCCTATATGCCACCGTAGAATTGTGTTATCAATCAGTATAAACGCTGTCAACCCCCGCCAGAGGCAAGTCGTTGTTTCCGTGAGCTCATTGCTTACATAGTACTTGTTGGTCGAGAGTGTTTCAATAAGCTTATAGCTTCAAACACAATCGAAATGAAATCAATTTGTATACACTAAATTAATCAGTAATTGTAAAATATCATAAAATCACTTCTTTCATGGCCAGCTAAAATATTTTTACACCATTAACTCAAAATGCAACATTTCCTGTATATTACATACACCTGGGATACCCAAGATTACACCGAACCTTAACAAATGAGTAAAGTTCAACCCACGCCGTTTCCGACATAACCGGACCTTCTCTAATCCGGACATTCTCTTATCCGGATCTTCTAGAATCCGTCCGAAACCAAACATTTTTCACAAATATACAAATATAATCACTAGGCTAACATCTACATATATCGTTTGACTTTAATATGAATTTTCCCCTTTAAAATATTGTTTATATTTAATGATATTTCTATTTCAGTTGTTGAACCGGAAGTGTATGACGTCAATGATGACTCGGACACAAACAACCCGTACGTTAGATATGAGTATGAAGATAGAGTGCCGTGTCAAAAAAATAATGATCACTCAAAACTCAATCCTATATACATTGCCGTGCCGATAGCCGGTGTTTGCGTTCTTTTAGCACTCATTATATTTGCAATGTATTTATTAAGAAGACGTACGGACTTCTATGCTCAGTATGACGCATATCATTATCATGAACAGATGGCAAAGTTAGCCAATAAACAAAATGAAACAAAAGTTCAGGGTTGTGATACAAACAGATGCACGGACAGTGAACGGTCTTCGCAAGGAAGTGAAACTAAATTATTCTTAAATGCATGATGTCTGCAGTATCATTAACAAAAAAGTGAGATCAAAATGATTTGACGTTTGCTTAAATCATGTATCGCTCGAGGATACCGCTCCACTATATCAGGCACTTCCGGAATAAAGCGTCAACACGCTTATGCTGTAAGCCAGCACCGACATTCGGAGATACTCTAATGCCATCGAGGATCATTGTGGAGTCATTGAGGACACCTCTTAATGCTCTACTTCAGCGTTTTAATGCATTTGTGTATGTTATGAGAAATGTAGGGGACATTCTGTATTGATTATCCCACATGTGTTTACAAGTTTTCATTACAAACAGATATAAACATATTACAAATGTGTTATTTTTAAAGCAAAAGGATATGCTGCTTTTAAATGAGATTATTGATAATGTACATGTTTGGCTCGTAAATTGATTTGTTTTGAAAACTTTGTAAGATATGAACTAAAATCAGGGTTTTTATTTCGGCCTTCGTATTAATGTATTTATGCTCAGGGATGTTTAGTCTTGTAAATAGCCACATTATTTTGTCTCAAACTCACTCGGAATTACTTGGTGATTTTCGTTATTTAATTTATCGGAAGTGACCTCCATTTCCATGCACATGTTCTTAATAATCAGCTCAATAAAATTTCACAGCCACTGTCTGTCTGTAGCACAATGTAAGATTTTGCCAAGCTTAATTTATGTGGAACAGGGTACGGAGCTTTTGTAGAAGTATTTAACATGTACATATGAATAATAAATACAATAAATGCCTCTACTTTATACTGTATATTTAAAACCGCTGACTTTTTCATCAAAATCTTAAATGAAATTCAGATTTTTCATCAGTATTTGTTTACTGTTTTTCTTATTTGTTTAAAAAAAAACAGAAAAAAAAGAAGTTTTTTTTAGTTTTTTTTTTTTTGCTTTTGTGTTTTTTTTGTTGTTTTCGTTTAAGGGGTTCATAAATATGTTTCTGTTTCAAAAACCAAACTCATGAGATGAGAGTTTTCTACAATACGTAGGTACCTACATGTCCATTGTTGCTAATTTGGAATAATTCTATATTATTGAAAGTCATGTGTTGTACTAGCGGCAGACATGATATATACAAGTGTCGCCACAACCAACGCCAGAATCATGGTACACGCTATCATCTTGTAACATCTGTTATGACATTTCAACTACCTGATCCTTTAGATTCCAGTCTCATTATATCGGCATTTTGTTGTGAGTTGTTTGGCGCCATACATTTATATCATTTCCTGCAGAGCTCTGTACTTTCTCACGTTAGTTACGTCGATATGTTTTATGTCGGACCAGCAGAAATAAGTCAGCGTCTGTAATTATCTAGAACTTAAAAAATGGTTAACACACGATCTCGTGATGTCTATAATTCATCGTTAACTTATTTGATCACAGTAATAGCTTTTCTAATTAACATCGATATTTATAAATAATTAACCTGCAGGCGGAAACACATTTTACCCATAAGACCTGTGTCGTCTGCGCTATTCGATATTCAGTCAGAAGTTATCCCGGGTTTTCCCCTAAAATGACGAATGGCTTTGTTCCGATTGAAATATGGGCAAGTCTATTTAAGATATTTAGGGTATCCAGGATTACTAAATATATTAGACATACAAAATTATTGTAGATGTTTTCTTTTAATTATGTGAGATTGGATTTTTAATGTATGTAAAAAATTTAAATATTGACTAACCTTTTTAGAGGTTATATACAAAATGCTGATTGTAAAAGGTACAGGGTTTTATTTTGTGATTAGCTTACATTATTTTCTAAATATTCTTAATTCTTTTTTGGTGTGTTATTATTTCAAGTTTCTTATAAAATATATAAAGTCAGTGAAAAGTTATTCTATCACATATATAAACACATAGTCAATTCTGAAATACTGGAAATATTGTATCATGTTGTGTCCTAAATGTTGAAAATATTGACCGTTTTAACTTTATCGTCTGCTACTGGAACAAGAGTATTGTTATTATAATACAAGTGTTGATTGTTACTTACTTATCATTATTTTAATGTGTATTGGGATTTTATTTGTATGGTGACATGGATTTACTGAACAATTAAAATGATAAAACAGAAATTATCTTTGTTATTATTTCAAAAGATTGTTACAAAATGAATGAATTTTTGAATTATTAGATATATTGTTAGGTTTGATGAAAGTAAAACAACATACACACATATATACACGCATGCTCGCACATGCGGACAAGCACACACACACACACACACATGAACGCACGCACGCATACGCGCACGGACGCATACACAGCAAACAAAAAAGATAAACCCAACGATATTTTGAGCTTAACTTTGAGTACCCTTTGTTATTTCCAATGAAAGAACTAAACTTAGTTTGCATGAAGATTTTTTTCACAAATAAATTCTATCGTTGATATATTAGTCAGGGAACTTATGATACTTCTGTACTTAAAAAGTACATGCAATTAATTTTAACAGAATATACGTTTTTCATCTATAATTTGTTCCAATAATTTTCAATTTTTAGTTTGAATCTGATTTAGCTACCGTTTAGACGAGAACGAGTAACAAAATATCACAAACTAACATTCAGTAAATATTTAATCTTTATTTAATACACATATCACATTTTTGTAAGTGTGCATATATGTGCATCATTATTGGTCCCATCATGCAAAATTTGTCAATGAAACAGCTTAGAGATATGGGATTATATGTCAAAACAAACACAAATTTAACACAGCTGCCCTAAATTGTGAACGTGCGTGAAAATTCAAATTAATGTTGCAAAATGACGATAGCTGTGATAATTATTCTTTTACAGCATAACATGAATCGTACATAAAATTTAAGGGGTAGACTTGTCCGTCCTTGAACATCCTTCGTACGTTACTCGAGACTGTTGACAGTAACGTTGTGTTCATTAACGGAAATTCTAACACGACCCGCATTTTTCCCTATTGTACATAGAAGAACAGAAAGTGTGTGTTTAATATTATGCTATAAAATCACTGTTTGACGTTCTATATTTAGACATGTGACGTAATCATTATACACGTGACGTAACTACTTAAAATGTGACGCGCTGACAATAAGTACGGACACAAATCAGGCGCAATTTAGCTAATTATCATGTACGGGCAGCATTTATTTGTTGATGTGTTAGAATCGAAATAATATATCCAAATCGGTGATTTTATTGCTTGATAGCATCACTGTGTGTCGTTCGGATGCGCATCATTATATCACTCGGGCTACGCCCTCGTGATATAATTCCCCGCATCCGAACTCCAAACAGTGATGTTATTGAGCAATAAAATCACAGTTTGGGATATATTATTTCTTAAATAACGCTGAATACCAACACTAGGAGCTTGCCCGTGTCAAAAGAACAAACACAGGATTACGAATTCTATAAGATGTCTTAATACTAGCGGGGTCCGTACTCTCAGTGCCTGAAAGGTCGGGTGTACCCTCATTAAACTTAAAATACACGATGTCTTACTAGTATACAACAAAAGTGACACTAAATCTAAACATTTTAGAAACAACGTAAATGTGATGGACATTACAGTCTCCAAAACCTAAATGTGATAGAAAGTATAGGAGAAGAATTGAACTGCCATGTAAAAATATCTGATACAGTGCCACAGACCCACAGGGATGTTCGAGTGTGGTCAAATCTTCCCAATTCTAAAATATAATTCAGAGACTATATACCAATGTAAATTATATTACACTATGCTATTTTCAAATGATACGCACCTCTGTAATATTCCGGGGAGGCCAGTATGTATAACTTTATGTCAGTATATGAAAGCATGTTGTCTCCCTTTAGACGCTCATTCTTTCAATAAACATATTAGCCCGATTCCAGTAATGTTTATTAATATCTTCGCAACACGTTATGTTTAGGATCCAATCTTATTAATTCAACGTCGTTTTAATTTCCAGTGTCCAAAATGTCCATATCAAATCTATATCACACCCCATATAGCCTCGTTTTCATTTCCAGAGTTCGGAAAGGTACATAAAAAATCCATATCACACCCCATATAATTATGCTTGTTTTCATTTTTTGAGGGCCCGAAATCCATATCAAATACTTATTGTAATTGAAGTAACTAAGTTCTGTCAAAATGCCAAACATAATGGTGTAAAATAAAGAGGTCATTTAACACGATTGATTCTATTGGACTCGTGCACAGCTGCAAAATTTATATCAGACTCGATTAAGCGCTTGGACAGCTGTGTACTCTGTGGCTAATATATATAGTGGTAGGAATCGGGAGGTACATGGTATGCAAGCAAAAGGTGTCTCATAAGTCAAAATGGCTGGCCCTTTCAGTAGGGGTGACACTATAATAAACAAGACCTTTACCTTTTTTTTTATATTCAGTATTGTACTCAATAATGTATAATAACCTCATACTATATATTATTGGAAGATAAAACAAACACGTGACATTTTAGTACAGCAGTTTATTATGCATTAGTTTGTGAATATGTTATAATAATTATAGTGATACATATTGTGTCATAATGTTGTAACCTCTCTCTAAATAAACAATATGAGTTGATATTACACTGTATACAATATGATATGCTAATTTTAGATATTTCAGGAAGGATTATTGAAAGTTCTAATCGCTATTCTTTATTATTTAAGTATTCAATAGAATGCGAGTGATGTAAAACTAACAGTTAGATATGATAAAAATACTTTCAGTTTTCATTTTCGTCAAATAACAGTTAGCAGATTTTCTCAAATGCTAATAAATACTAATTATAATTTAATAAAAACTGACGTCCTTTCACCATCTTTACATAAAATACTTTCAATCTTTGAAGCATTTGAATGGAATCGTAGGACTGGTATGGCAAACTTACTAATATGTGTAACTAAAGATTAGATTCATGTGAAAAATTGTCAAATTATAGAATTAACAGTTTCTAAATACATGTATATAAAATACTTGTAACTTGTTATATTCAAAAAAATATATAATAAAATTCGTGAATATATAAAACAATTAAACCTTGTTATATGTAAATGCTGTATCAAATGATGCTAATGATACATTACACCGATGTTATGTCGGTTAATAAAACTGTTTCAACATAAAATTTTACATGAACATGGATCTATATATTGCTCAAAAGTATGTAGCATGACGAAATTATATATGTTTTCTAATAAAAAAACTATGAACGGGGATCAAGGCTGATCCGGGAGATTCGCGTTGAAAGTGTCGATCCACTTCTGGTGCAAGCATTTGGAGAACTGGAGCTGTTAAATAAAGATATGACATATACAATGATAATAGCACATACTCTGTGACGTGTGTGTACGTATATATGTAAGAAAAAATACATTAAATATATCGCTAATGAAATCTCAAAGTAAAATACACATATCTTAGTTAAGTAAAAGTATTCCAATGTGCTAAACAAATTAATAAAGAAACGTTGATATTCTAGAGTGAACTAAAGGACATTTTTTGAAAATATTTTAAATGTAATTCTAAACGGGCGTATAATTTACCTCAGCTAAATAAAGAAACGTAGACACAAATAAACGGTTCTAGAGCGAACTAATCTTTTTTTATTTTATTTTTTTTAACTTCTTTAAATATGATTTTACAGGGGCGTATAATTTACCTCAGCTAAGGAACCCATATATCCCTCGGCACGGTTTCTATGTGTGTAACATCCTCCAAAGTCTAGCCCTTCAGCAGCCACGGAGATAGCTCCTGTTTTAATTAAGAACAACATAAGTTAAAAAAACGTATATGTAAAATATAAAAAAAATGGTGGCGAGACTTTTTTGTTATTGACAAAATAATATTTAGATCCAAAGACAAATATCACACGAGTTTTGACATATTTACCAGTTGGAGATTCTATTTTTAGATGTTATTACCTGTGAGTGGTTTTCTATCAAAGGTAGGTAATCCTGTTCCTTCATTCAGCATGTACACGTCATGACCATTGTAAATGACAGTTAGTGTATTCCACATTCCAGGCTTAAATGAGAATACAAAATCAAGGATACTCTTGTATAAACATAAACATAAAAACAGGACATTTAAAATGTAAGAGACTGACGTATTATAACATACTTTGACTTAACTACACAACAAACCCTTGATCGCTCACCTGAGATATATTGCTGGTAAAGGTCATTATTTGTTTTTAATGTTCATTTTGAGGTCATTTTTTACCCAAGCTCCATAATTCTTTTAAATATTTGTAGATCTCCGCTATAGAATGCCTCAAGACAAATATCTAAGCTCCTGATATTGTAATTATAAATACTGTAAGTCTATATAAGGAACCCAGGGACAAGATTCAAATTCGACCTCAGGGGAATGATTTATTTTTTTTGTAGAGGACATCAAGGCGATGCTACCTGTTAATTATTAAAGCTCTTGGTCATTTTACTATCAGAAAAGAAAATCTGTAAGACATTTTTACTATACAATTCTATGTAAACTAGGTGACATTTAGGGCGGGTCCATTTTTATATAACTTCTGTAGAGGATCATTTCTGTAAAGTTTGATCAAAATCTGTTGAACAGTATAAGAGATGATGTTTTAAGAAATTGTGGAAAACGATGGACGACAGACGAGGAACGACGGACGCTTTGCCATTACAAAAGCTCACACCTGACCACTGTGCTTAGGTGAGCTTAAAAGGGTTATGATAAAACAGCTGTTTAGTTTTAAAATGCTTAAAATTGATGTGTTAAATATCAATTTTACTAAGAATACTATTTTAATTCCACTAGCACTTATTTCTATTTATCTTTTCATGGAATTAATTTTTATAATAATATCATTTTCCATTATTGACTTTTGGTTATAACTTTGTATCAATGTAATTATGTGAAAAGATCAACTGTAAACTGAACTGTATTTTGATAATAATAGTTAATTTATGCACTGTATTACAATTATTCAATATTATATATGAAAAACAGTCAAATGTATCACATGAAAAAATGACAGTACAGTATGTGATTGGAGTTATAATGTACTCAAATATCAAATAAATTAGTTGAACTGTACAAAATATGAGCAAGGTAAATCTACTATAACATGTTCAATATGCAAGTTACATTAATCTGTACAGTCATTGGGCTAGTTTAAGCTGCACATTATGTATGTTTGATTAAACCATACAATATTTGTGTTAAGTTACCCTGTACAATATTTGAGTTGAATAAACTACATGTATACAATATGCTATATTCAATTGTACACTATATGAGCTAGATAATTATAATAAACTTTATTTCAGACCTTATAAAATATAATCAATAGACATTCAACATTTGCACCACGTGATGTTCCACTCATTATTGGACCCATTCTTATCAATTATGCCTCGTTTTCATTTCTATAGTTAAAAATTTCTATATCAAATCCATTTTACAATCCTTAGAGTCTCATTTTCTTTTCAAGAGTCCAAAAGGTCCATATCAAATCCATATCGCACACCCATCTAGCATCGTTTTTATATTCAAGAGTTCAAAATCTATATCAAAGTCTTATTGTATTTAAATTAACAAAGTTCTTCAAAATCTCATAAAATAGTGGTGCCATTAAACATGGTTGAGAACAATACTGATTCTATCGTATTCGTACACAGCTGCAAAACTAGCGCATCGTCCAATATAGATTTGACAGCTGTATACTTGTGCAATAGAATTCAGTATTGTACTCAACAATGTATCTTAATACATCTTTAGTACAAATGTCATATAGGATTTTATTTAAAAAGCTTCCTAGCTTCTTTTCAAAATATATATAAATGTGAATAAACGAAAAAAGGACATAATGTAAGATATATTATCATCGTATTACTGTATATTGAACTTTTCCAACAGCTAAACCAGGGGCGTTTTGATGTGTTCCGTCAGTGGCCAGCTCAAGGATCAACTCATTATTCTGTAAATACAGTTCTAGAGACGGGGCTCCAAGATCAACTCTCATACAGTTTGACAAGAGAATTTGCTTGTAGTTTCCAATGGTGCCATCTGCTTCAGGTAGATATACAAGCTGAAAATAACAAGTCCACTGTATGGTAAATGCATGCAACAAATTCTATAGAAGAGGAAATATCCGCCAGTTCATAGGCATGTTCGCGTACAAAGTATCATAATAAAAGAACTAACAAGTTTAAATATCAAACAATACAAAAGATATTGTCCATAAGTAAAGGCTGTATGAGCAAAGGTGTAAAACTCTATTTTTAGCACAGGTGACCTTTATCCAAATGACCCATAACTCATTCCAAAGGAAGAAATCTATGCAAGTTATCATCCTATCAAATATGAAAAACATCAGGCAAAAAATAAAGACTGTATAAGCAAATCTGTAGAAATCTATTATTGGAACCATTGACCTTCACTTGCTGACCACTTACTCAATCAATAGAGAGAGTTATATGCAAGTTATCTTCCAGCCAAATATGAAAGACATCTGCCAATAAATAAAGGCTGTATGGGCAAAAGTGTAAAAACCTATTTTTAGCACTTGTGACCTTGACCCAACTGACCTTTAACCCCATTCAAAGAAAGAAGATTTCTAAATTTTATGTTCCTACCAAATATAAAATATATCAGTCAATAAGATTACACCTGTAAAAGTTTCAAAATCTTTTTTTGACATTGGTGACCTTGACCTCAACTCAAATGACCCCTAACTGAGCCAAAAGAAAGACGACCTCCCTAGGCGTGTTCCTATTAAACACGAACTACATCAATTTAAAAATAAGAACTGTATGAACAAAAATGGATAAATTAATTTTTTACACTAATGAGTTGAACCTGGCCCCATTAAACCACAAAATATTATTAAAAGGCCTTTTGAAGGTATCCACCTACCAAATATTGCAGTTATCAATATAATATCAATATATGAAGTTATTAGGAGAAATTTAAGATAAAACCAATTTGGCGGAATAAGTTGACCATATAAGGCCTATTTTCAAAGTGAAAAAGGGGAAAATAACAGGGGAAAAATGGATGGCACAGTTATTTCACTTGGCTATTTCATACTTTGTATTGATAAGTAAGTGTTGAAATTATGAAGCTATTAGTATAGATAGAACATAAAATAAATCCAACTTGCCGGTTTAGATTAACCATACCCATTTTCAAACTGCTGCAAAGGGCAATACTTGGAAAAAAATAGAAGCCATAGTTATGAAACTTGTCAAGATCATGAACTTTGTATTTTGTACTTTGTGTAAATTATGAAGCTATCGGTACATACAACCTGTCGTTTTAGGTTAACCTCGTAAGGACGGACGGACAAACGGTTCAATTACTATATGCGTGGGGGGAGGGAGAAAGGGGCATTAGAAAAAACAGGAGCCAGCTGTTTGACAGGCACGGAAATTGTGAGCTTTGTTAAATCTACTTAGCAACTATTGTCATCTAAATTTTTGAGGTTTCGACAATATTTAAAAACGACTCGTTTTGTCGAACCGCTGACTTCATCATTACAATTTAATAAAATCTGCATAGACAAACATGACAAAAGAAGGAAGACATGATTATTAAAGGTATCATTTATAGAAAAAATATTTGTCAAATAGAAAAAAAGACTTAAAAACAATTTAATTTAAAAGATACTTGAGCGTATTCCTGGGGATAATTAGCCGTCAGATTTGGATCACATCTGTTGAGCTGAATTTGAGTGTCATACTTTTTAATTTATATATTATGTTCTACAAAAGTTCTGCCCTGTCGAAAAATGGTTCTTTGATAAGCAGAATTGGCGCCACATTGTGGCGCTCTTTTCAAAAAGGATGTCACAGAAATAGACATCTTTAATAACTTCAACCTGCGGCTCCTTATAAGATTATTTACATAATACCTTACCTTAATGAAAAGATTTTCATATGAAGACTGGAAAAATGGTGTTCGGAAGTATAAATCTCCATTGAATTTGTAAGAAGTTCTTCCATTCAGTTTTGGCCCTGTAAAAATGAATAAAATCTACATCATTTCAGATATATCTCCTTTTAATTTAACGCTTTAGATTTGTGTCGTTCATTTGAAGTCATGTAAAAACTAGCGGTGAAAATATGCACACTATGTTGAGAACAAACACACTTCATTATTTTATCAATTTTATACAAACGTATAAACAAAGATATAGAACTTCATATATAAAGAACCTAAGAACTGTTAAAAATGTAAAACAAGGCAGTCTGAAGGACTGCTAAATCCCCTTCCGCAGTGAAATTTCTGCCAAGTTAGCTTAACAACATTGCAGAGGTTTAAATGTTATGGAGTAGACTTTCTTACATTTTACCTGTGTGACCTTGACCTTGGGTGTAGCAATTCAATTATTGTGCTCTCCACTTCATCTCATAATGGTGATCATTCATGCCAAGTTATTTTTAAAAAAACTTTCAGCGGTTTTAAAGTTATGGAGCGGACACTAATTGTACACCTTTAAACACTTGGGGATAGCACATTCTCTCATAATAGTGATCATTTGTGCCAAGCTATTTAAAAAAACCCAAAGGTTTTAAAATAATGGAGAGGACACGGAATTAAGACTTTTATACATTTGACCTTTAAGTGTGACCTTGACATTGGGGGTGGCAACCCAATTATTGCGTTCTGCACATGTTCCTTATAATGGTGATCAATTGTGCCAAGTTATCTTTTAAAAAAACTTCAGCAATTAAAAAGTTATGAAGCTGATACAAAATGTAGATTTTTTCACATAATTCCTTTAAGTGTGACCTTGACCCTTTGGGTAGTAAGCCAATTATCACGTCATCTTATAATGGTGATCAGTTGTGACAAGTAATTTCAGTGGTTTAAAAGTTATGGAGCGGACACGAAATGTAGACTTTTATTATGAAATGATGACATTTTAACATTTGACCTTTAAGTGTGACCTTGACCTTGGGGGTAGCAACCCCATGAATGCGCTCCGCACATCGTCTCATTTTGGTGATTACTTGTGCCAAGTTTTTTTAAAAAAATATCAGTGATTTTTAAAGTTATGGAGCAGACACAAAAGTGTTACGGACGGACGGACGAACTGGCAGAAGAATAGACGGACGGACTGACAGACGGAGGCCATTCCTATAATCTCCTTTCCGCTTTGCGGAAGGGGATTAATAATGAATTTACTTCGGAATTGTGCGTCATAACGGTACCACTGAATGTGTCAGGGCTTCTAAAATTCTGTTAAATATTATAATAAATTGCGATCAGGATATCAAAGTTTTACATTCATCTCTTATCATGTTTGTGTGGTAAAATGTGATGAAAGTCTGGTGCAAAAGTTTAACATACCTTCCCCTATTGTTCCAATACTTTCTATCTTTACAGCACTCTGGCTGCCGAGTCTGTGCCAAGTTGGGGCGTCAAACAATATATCAAGTTCAAGGGCACATGCTGAAATAATAATATATACAGGTCTATATGTAATATAATTATACCCTATATCAATGACATTTTTCAAACAAGTTCTTTATATCTGTTGTAGTTAATCTTGGGTATCATAAAATAAACTATTCAACATCGAAACTGATTTCGTGTATGTTACGTGCAATGTTTTGCTTCAATCGCATATCCATTTCTTCTTGCACAATTTTAGAATGTATCATTATTATTATTATTATTATTATTACTGGCAGTACAAATGTATATGTATGACAATATGATATTTTATTTAGTAAAGTTAATTGTACAATATAACCAATCAACTTACAAATTCATGTTTAAAAACAATTCAATAAATACCGAAATAACATACAGTTATCTGGAGGGTTTTCAACTGGTAAACTGCAGCCACATGCATGCAAGGTAAATTCTGTTCCCGGAGCACATGGCATCTTTGTTTCGATACCATGTGAAATCGTCAGAAAATGATCTGATTCGTTAAAAGCTGGTCTAAGTGGACACACTAAAAATATACAACACAGTAAGTAAAGGAAGATCCACTGTGCTCCGAAATATTATAAAATATATCATTTCAAATTCTTACATAAATCACCTGGCGCACTTGAAATGTTAAAATACACAGCGATAATGAATTTACACAGAAATAAAATGAAAATTGATTTTTTTTTGTGCGTGCAATTTCTATGTTCTCATTTTGGGTCATTTCACACAGTTTGTAATTCTGAAAAACGGTGTAGGCAAATAACTAATTGTCCAGACCTTAATCAAATTGTGCATTACCAATTAAGATAATATTTCCCCACCTTAAATGTAAAAAACAACAAGAAATGTTGCAAGTATGTACAACTTGCTGAAAATAAGGAGATATTCTAGCTATAATGTCTACTTAAAAACACCAAGTTTTCGTTCAATATTTGCCTTAATAATGTTTTTATTGTAATATATATGTATTGTGAATGGTTGCTGATATTTCTATCTCCCCGGAGAGGAAGGTGTGCATGTTAATTGCTATTTCTGTAAAGAACTCGTTCTGTATCACGTGTATAAGAATCTGAACGCAGAATAAAAAATACATCGTCTTTATCGCCACCAATTTCAGCTATGTATACACAATTATAAAATAAGTTGAACAAACCTTCTTTGAAACCAGGAGGGCACAAGTCTGAGCATTTTAGATTCATATCTGGGGTTTTCTCAATACATGATTGTGTATTTCCATCAAACACGAAATTTGATGGGCAACACCAGCGTTCATCACCTTCGACAGCGTTACATCTCATGTATGTTCTACAAGATCCATCTAACAGTGAATACTTCTCCACGTTTGGTCGAAGACAGATATCTGTATAATGGAAGCACAAAAGAAATGAAATATTTGAACATCTGTACGACTCGACTTTTGCCTCGTCCAATAAAGGTTTGACAGCTGTGTACACGTCCAATAACAACGTATACATCAATGTATAATAACCTTATATTAAGTTTTGCAATGTAAAGGAAGAAAATCTTTAAGCGGCTCGTAAAAAGGTTATAATTGTTTTGAATACAAATGTAAAAACATATGTAAGAACAAACACAACAAACCGGGTTTGTACTGGTCAGGGCATATGTCCTTGCATAAAGGATTATTGATACAGCCTCTAACAGCATCATAGCCTTGACCTTCAGGGCAGCAAACCGGATGTGGGGTAAAGTCTTCGCAATCCCAAAATGTAACGCAATTTCCATCATCAAAAAATTCTGTCTGGTTGCCTTTACCAACGCATGCGTCTGTATAGGGATAATAAAATATATGTTTGCACATGTATTTGTTATATTTAAAGAATTGTGTTCTGGAAAGATCACTACGAAATGCCATTAGTGAATAAGCGTTTAAAAGAGATTCAAACTCTTTTATCTCTGATCAAACATTTAGTAACTTTATAAAACTTGATATTAATGTGAAGAATTCATACGATTGGGTAAAATGGCTAACATTGTCTTCCGCTTATAGATAGAAATTACTTATAATATAAATATAGCTATTTACATGTAAATTTATCGTACATTTGTTTACGATTCATATAATAGCTAGAGAAGTGTAATGTTAAACTGTTAGTTCTTTTTTCACATATGTATAATTTTCCTCAATTTGGTGAGGCACTGACAGATTTTTAACTTATATGTTATTATATGTGTATTCAACCTTTAACCTGCCGACGGCAACCGATTCTTCTAATACCACCAGTGCCGATCAAACTCATGATCGCTATGCAGTTACTACGTATTTTCACATTTTGCCTAAAAATAATATATGGTTTTGATATAGAAGAACTATTCATTTAAGATATTTTGGAAATACCTTTTTTAATTGGGCATTTATCATGACACCTGCCAAGTAGATCTTGGACACACTCGTTCCTTTTGTTATCAAATCTGAAGCCATCTTTACAACATCTAGGTTTTGGTTTACCTGTAATTAAAAAGTAACAAATCATTGTAGCCTTACAATTACATCTTTTTAACTTAAGGTCAATCTATAGTTAGTGAAGATTCGTCCGCTATTTGAGGTATTATATATTTTATAAGAGACATCATCATGCTCTGAAAATTTTTTGAAGCCATGAATTAAAGTTATATTCATCCGGTCAAACTATTTTGTAGCAAGTGTGTTTATCGGGAGTTACATAATAACAGTAACAACCGGTTATTTTAAAGGAACTCCACAAAGTTTTTTTTGATATGATGCAAATGGTAATAATGTTTTGAGATTAATGTTCCATTTAATGTAGGTCTGGATGAATAACTTTTTTTGCAAAATTTGAGATCATTCTTCCAGACCCCCTATCAACCCGTAACTCGGTTTTAAGTTTCTCAATCAGCCCGTACCAACCCGTACTTTTGCTTAAAGGCTCCCTTTCAACCTGTACCTCAGTAAATGTCCCTCTATCAACCTGTACCACGTTAAAATGTCCCCATGTCAACCCATATCTCGGTTAAAATCCCCTTGTCAACCCGTACGACGGTAACAGTCCCCCTATTAGCCTGTACCTCGGTAAAGGTCCCCTATCAACCCGTACCTTGGTTTAAAGTCCCCTATAATCCGTTCCCCGGTGAAAGTCCCTTAGTATCCCCCAGTTCTGTTAAAAGTTTTCACTATCAACTATATATAACTTGGTTTCAGTTTCATCCCGTACCTCGGATAACTTAATCATCCCTCTATCAACCAATGCCACGATAAACCCCCCCTATCAACCCGAACCTCGATGAAAGTTCCCTTATCAACCCGTACCTCGGTACAAGTCACCCTTTCAAACCGTACCTTGGTTAAAGGTTCCCCTTTCAACCCGTATCTCGGTTAAAGTTCCCCTATCAACACGTACCTCGGTACGAGTCCCTTCATCAACCTGTACCACGGTAGAATTCCCTCTATCACCAGCCCGTACCACAGTTAAAAGTCCCACTATCAACCTTAACCACGGTAAAAGTCCCCCTATCAACCCGTACCTTGGTTAAAAGTCCCACTATCAATTCATTCCTCTGTAATATCTCCATATATCAACCCGTACCACGGTGAAAGTGCCCCTATCAACCCGTATCTCGGTTAAATGTCACCCTATCAACCCGTAACCATGAAAAAAACCCTTATCGAACCGTACCTCGATTAAATGTCCCCAATCAACCCGTACTACGGCAGAAGTCCCCCAATCAACCCGTACCTCGGTAAAAGTCCCTCTTTCAATCCGTACCCCAGTTTAAAGTCCCCCTATCCACCTGTACCACAGTAAAAGTTCCCTTTTCAACCCGTAGCACGGTAAAAGTCACCCTATCAACTTGTACCGTTGTTTAACGTCACCTATCTACACGCACCACGGTTAAAAGTCCTTCTATTTACCCATACCACGATAAAAGTCCCCCTATCAACCCGTCCCTCTGTAATATCTCAATCTATCAACCTGTACCGCGGTGAATGTTCCCCAATCAACCCGTTCTTCAGTAAAAGTCCCAGTATCACAACCCCGTATCTCGGTTAAATGTCCCTCTATCAAACCTGTACCTCAGTTAAATGTCCGTCTATCAATCCTGTACCTCAGTTAAATGTCGCTCTATCAAACCTGTACCCCGGTTAACAGTCCCTCTATCAAACTGTACCTCAGTTAAATGTTCCTCTATCAAACCTGTACCTCGGTTAAATGTCCCTCTACAAACTGTACCTCAATTAAATACCCCTCTATCAAACCTGTACCTCGTTTAAATGTCCCTCTGTCAAAACTGTACCTCAGTTAAATGTCCCTCTATCAAACCTGTACCTCAGTTAAATGCCCCTCTATCAAACCTGTACCTCAGTTAAATGTCCCTCTATCAAATCTGTACCTCGGTTAAATGTCCCTCTTTCAAACCTGTACATCGGTTAAATGTCCCTCTATCGAACATGTACCTCAGTTAAATGTCCCTCTATCAAACCTGTACCACAGTTAAATGTCCTATCAAACCTGTACCTCGGTTGAATGTCCCTCTTTCAAACCTGTACATCGGGTAAATGTCCCCCTATTAAACCTGTATCTCAGTTACATGTCCTTCTATCAAACCCGTACCTCAGTTAAATGTCCCTCTATCAAACCTGTACCTCAGTTATATGTCCCTCTATAAAACCTGTACCTCAGTTAAATGTCCCTCTATAAAACCTGTACCTCGGTTAAATGTCCTTCTATCAAACCGTACCTCAGTTAAATGTCCGTCTATTAACCCTGTACCTCAGTTAAGTGTTCCTCTATCAAACCTGTACCTCAGTTAAATGTCCCTCTATCAAACCTGTACCTCAGTTAAATGTCCTTCTATCAAACCGTACCTCGATAAAATGTCCCTCTATCAATCCTGTACCTCGGTTAAATGTCCCTCTATCAAACCTGTATCTCAGTTAAATGTCTTTCTTTCAAATCCGTACCTCAGTTAAATGTCTCTCTATAATACCTGTACCTCAGTTAAATGTCCCTCTATCAAACCTGTACATCAGTTAAGTGTCCCTCTATCAAAACTGTATCTCAGTTAAATGTCCTTCTTTCAAACCCGTACCTCAGTTAAATGTCCCTCTATAAAACCTGTACCTCAGTTAAATGTCCCTCTATCAAACCTGTACCTCAGTTAAATGTCCCTCTATCAAACCTGTACCTCAGTTAAATGTCTTTCTATCAAACCCGTACCTCGATAAAATGTCCCTCTATCAAACCTGTACCTCGGTTAAATGTTCCTCTATCAAACCTGTACCTCGGTTAAATGTCCCTCTATCAAACCTGTATCTCAGTTAAATGTCCTTCTATCAAACCCGTACCTCAGTTAAATGTCCCTCTATAAAACCTGTACCTCAGTTAAATGTCCCTCTATCAAACCTGTACCTCAGTTAAATGTCCCTCTATCAAACCTGTACCTCAGATAAATGTCCTTCTATCAAACCGTACCTCGATAAAATGTCCCTTTATAAAAACTGTACCTCAGTTAACTGTCCCTCTATTAAACCTGTACCTCGGTTAAATGTCCCTCTATCAACCGTACCTCGATAAAATGTCCCTCTATCAAAACTGTACCTCAGTTAACTGTCCCTCTATCAACCCTTACCACGGTTTAAAGTTCCATTTGATTGAAGCTGTTTCTTCATAAAAACATAGGCAATGTATTTATTTTAATTAAATAGAATGAAACAAGTACCGTCTATTCCACAATCCCAGTATGTTTTACAGTTCCCGTCAGGGTTGTCGTACTTTGCACCGCTGGCTAGACCGCCACAGTAATCTAAAATAGTTGTATACTAAATTCAATAGTGTTTCAAAAAAGAAATGAATGTAATACCGGTATACTGTATATTATTGGTAAAAGTGCCGATATTAATATAAATATGTATTAAATTATTTTGTACACTCGATAGTTAATATCATACCGTTCATGATTGTTTTATTGTTAAGAAAATAACCCGCACAACCAAGATTCATGATGATTTTTAAAAGATTGGAAAGAAGGGAAATGAGAAAGGGTTTTGCCGAGGATCTAACAGGGTCAACCGTAGCTTCATCGTCATTCTCCGGGGCTCTGCCGGCATCCTCCGGGGCTCTGGCATGATTTACCATGTCGCTGCCGGCATTCACCGGGGCTCTACCGTAGCTCTACCGGCTATATAATACCCCGGATCATCCCCAGTTTGTGCCGGCAGAGCTACAGTGCTTCCCCGGTGTAACCCCGGTCGTTCCCGGCAGAGCTAAGGATGATGCCGGTAAAACTATACTTCCCGGATCACCCCTTGATATTAAATATTATTCCATTCGGGGTCGAATGCCGGATGTTCCCTGGTCATCACAGACGTTGCCGGCAGAGTCACGGATGTAACCCGTACCCCGGTCATTCCCGGATCACCCCGGACGTCTTCCGGGGCTCTGTCGAAATGTAAGTGTGACTGCAGCTTGACCGTTGATGACAGTAAACATCACATAGACATTTCCAGTTTTACATTGGTTTGTAAAGAAACGGTTTGTACTAACTTGTCCAACAAACTTTCAATGTTTTTTGCTCATTACTTCAGATATAACCAATTTGTTTTATGTACACAATTGAAATTCTAAACAAAACCTGAAAAAACAAACAAGTATTGAATTGATAAACTACCTCTATTGCACACTACTTCTGTTGGAACATCACACGTAATTTTCTGTTGTAACTGAAGTCCAGCCCAATATGTCCCGAATGCGCATGGCTGTAGTGTAGCATGATAACTACTTCTCGTGTCCTGCTGACAATTTATAAAATTACGACAGTCTAATTCGTCGGCCAGGTAACAATGCTCAGTTTTACATTTCTCCGCGCAAACTAAAATCAAGATACAAGATAATGTTCGAGTTTAAACACAAAAATATTAATCATAATTATAATTTATAAATTGATCGTACGTAACATTATAAAATAAACTTTACAAACTGTACAAAACATGTTATATCACCTTATTATTATATCTAATTTATTTTAATTAACTGCAGTGCAACCTCCCTTCAACAGCCAACAGTCGGACAGTCCAAAACTGGCCTGGAACGTTTTTGTCACGGAAGAAACATTAATTATGTCATTGAAGTATGCAGGGTTGTAAAGACATAACAAATTGGGAAAACAGGACCTTTTCAAGTGGTTATCATCTGTATATAAACTACTTAACTTTAGCTTAGCACCATATGGTAATTTTTATATTTTATTATAGATTTCTTTCCAATTTTTGACAATTCTGATTCAGAAATGTTTTGAGATATTCACTGACATGAATCCGTGTTGACTAATCCGTTTCAACTCGTCTTGGTAGCATGGAAAGCATGCACCCTAATATTTATGTTTTTAATGCGGTGTACAATCACATGTCTTTTGTTAAACGACGACATTACCAGCTTATTGGCATTCAGCGGCATACATTTCTTACATCTATCACTTTGATATGGCAGATGCTAACATTAGGCGGCATTTGAGAGATACAGAGTTATGGAGGGCTGTAGGGATTGTGCAGCGGGAGGGCACCTTCCGCCAGGTTTGTGCGGCGCTTGGTGTACACCACACCGTCTTTACCAGAGCCTGGATGAGATAGCGGTACACCCGCCAGGGGCATGCTTGAGGTCAGCAAAGGGTCAGAACACCAGCTCAGGACCGGTTTTTGGTCGTTCAGACATGTCGTGCAAGGTTTTCGACAGCAACTTCCCTTCGAAATGTCCGGGGTCTGTGTTTCCACGCAGACGGTACGTAGAACGCTGCATGAAGGTAAAATGCAGACGAGAAGACCTTGCAGCGATATATAGTCGACATCTTAGACAACCAGGTCAGGCTGTATGCTGGAGCAGTAGGCGATCAGTTCATTCTAATGGTCGATAATGCTCGCCCCAATAGGGTCAGGGTGGTCCAGGACTACCTAGAAAGGGAGTCTATTGAGCGCATGGACTTGTCAGCTCGCTCACCTGATATAAATCCAATAGAAGACATGTGGAATGAGTTGCAGGTTATAATTTCAGCTCGTCAGCTGCAATCCAGAACCACCCAGGAGCTTGGAGCCATGTTGGTTCAAGAATGGGTAGCCATACCCGTTAGAACGACCAGAAACCAAACAAGAGCTGTCAGAAGGACAGCGCGCTCGACTTTTTTAGTGCTTGCCTATAAAACAAAACTTTGACAGTTAAGGGCACACAAGACTTTAACAAGGAATTTCTAAGTACAAATCAAGAAACATTTTCACAGAGTTATCTTCTCTTGCTTACAGATAGGTCTCATGATGGCACATAAGAACTCCAACTTCCAAAGTAATATCTCAAATGGTTAAGTCAACAAGTGGACAAGAATGAAAATCTTAACTGAGTTTCTAAGTCAAAAAGGGCCATAATTCAAATAAAATCCTTAACAGAATTACCTTCTCCTGCCCATGTTTTGGGACCATGATGGTAAACAAGTATTCCAACTTTCAAATTAATATCTCAAACAGTTCAGTCAAAAAGTGGACTGGTACTAAAAACTTAACCAAGATTCTAAGTCGATAAAAGGCCTTAATTTTTAAAACAAATCCTTGACAGAGTTACCTTCTCTTGCGTACAGATGGGGGTAATGATGTGAAATAGCATTAAAAGTTTCAAAGCAATATCTCAAAGGGTTAAGGCAATAAGTGGATTTTACCCATATTCAATGTATTTTCTAAGTCAAAAAGGGGCATAATTCTGTCAAAAACCTTGACAGAGTTATGTCCTCTTGTCTGTTGATGAAGGTCGTGATGGTAAACAAGTATGGTCAGTTTCAAAGCAATACCTCCAATGGTTTTGAAATAAAGTGAGGTGGTACAAAAAACTTAACCAAGCTCAATACACTTTCTAAGTCAAAAAAGGGCCATAATTCTGTCAAAAACCTTGACAGAGTTATGTACTCTTGTCTGTAGATGGAGGTTATGATGGTGAACAAGTATGGTAAGTTTCAAAGCCATACTTGTAATACTTCTGAAATAAAGTGGGGTGGTACGAAAAACTTAACCAAGGTGTGACGCCAACGCTAACGCCGACGCCGACGCCGACGCCGGGGCGAGTAGGATAGCTCCCCTTTTCATAGAAAAGTCGAGCTAAAAAGGGAGTATAAAAAGGCGCTGCCAAGCTTTCATTGATAGTAACGGGTCACATACACGGTATTAAGTCTTAAACTGTAAACAAAAAAGCAAACAATTTAACAAATTTGGAAAACACGCTGCATGTTTTGAAATTTCAATAAAAAGGGGTAATCCTCTTCTCTAGCACAAAATTGGTGTATAAATCATTTATAGGGATAAAGTCGTCCTTTAAACAGTAAATCAACATTTAAAACCTTTCGTTCGGCGTTAATAAAACTATCCCGAACAATATTCACACTCAAACATATATGGTGCTTAGCAAAGGTTGAATAGTATATGTATTCATAACCTAAAAAATTGTTGATGCTGTCGAAAAAAAGTTTGATCTTTTAAACCTTCATGATTTTATATTCATGCGGACTGGAATGAAATTTCTTGTTCAGTATCTATTAAATACAAAGTTGTATCATAGTTTGGGGAACTTTCTGTTGAAAATGTGTAAGAGTTAAATCGAATACATATACATGCACAGTGCGTTTACCGGAATGCATATATAGGCACCCGCACTCCAGAGCATGCCCATTGATTGGCTCATTTTTGCTGGCGTTTACTTATTGTGACGGCAGAGAAAGGGAAAGCGACAGAAATATCATATTCAGATGTTATTTCATTGGTTACTTTTTTCTGGGGTTTCATATTATGACAACAGGGAACGTGTTTTATGTTTGACTATGATACAAAAGAGAAAGAATATCAAAACACTCGGCAATCTGATTAATACTAGGGGGCTACGCCCCCTCGTACAAATCAGATAACCTCGTGTTACGATGCTCTTTCTATTACATAACATACATGTGGGGGAGAATCCGATACGGTTAAACCAGTCAAAAAGTTTGGAGGTCGTTCGAATGGTATTTATATATTTTGTCAGGAAAAATAAGTCGTTATTGGTGGGAGTTGAGAGTTGGCCGTTGATGAAAGTTATGATGGGGAATTAAAACTGGCTGTTGTAAGGAGTTGGCTGTTGTCGAGAGGTGACCGTAAGGGGAGGTTGCACAGTATATAAGTATTTATGTTTAATGAATATTCTAACCATAACCAAAAATAAAGTTTTATTGTTGTGACACTTACGTCGATTCAAACGTCTTTGCTCTATAGACGCTAGGCCTGGAGACAGAACTGTAAAAGAGTAAACATTAAAACTTGTTTTAACTTTATCCTATTAACAAAATATAATATAAAATATATCATAATTGTTGGTAATTACAGAGATATATAAATAGTCATATCTATCAAAATGTTATCGTCTGCTATACGATTTTTAATATATCAACAATAAGACAATTAAAATGCAAGGAGTGGCATTTACGAATTTAAAATGATTTTAATTGATCCAAAATGTTTAAAAAATGAACGTTTTTTTACGTAAAATCTTTGATACTTGGATAATGTCGAAATCGAACTATTCAGTAAATACATGTATTGTAGGGATAATGTACCTGTACCATTGCGGTCACGTCGGCCGAAACCAACTGGACCTGTCCCCATAGCACGGTCAACCATTCCCGTACCGCGGTCAATTTTTCCTGTACCACGGTCAACAATTCCTGTACCGCGGTCAATTTTTCCTGTACCACGGTCAACCATTCCTGTACCGCGGTCAATTTTTCCTGTACCACGGTCAACCATTCCTGTACCACGGTCAACCATTCCTGTACCGCGGTCAATTTTTCCTGTTCCACGGTCAACCATTCCGGTACCACGGTCTTCAAATCTAAATCCCCTGTCCCATTTTTTAGGGAAGGTGTCTCCGGTCACTCTTCCAGTTTCTGCTCGAGTAGTGAAGTTTGTCATTGCTTGAGTAGTGAAGTTTGTCATTGCTTGAGTAGTGAAGTTTGTCATTGCTTGAAAAGTGAAGTTTGTCATAGAAGGTGGACTCGTGACATTTGACCCACCAGTCATTATTGCATCAAGTATACTGCCTAAAATCAGATCAAAGATCATATATTGGTTTAAACATATTTTAATTCAAGGTAATATATACATGTTAATAATTTACAATTTAAGCAGAAAGGAATTGGACCGAGAGCTACAATAACTCATGGTAGTCCTCTCCTTTAACAAAAGCAATACGTACAAATAATGCATAGCTTATTATGAATTATACCCTATAAAGAGAGAGAAAAAAAATACAAGTATGTATGCAACTGATAGAAAATTATAAATACAATGTAGAAAGGAATTTGTGGATGTATCTATATAAAATAAATTAATTCATTTACAATTGTTTTTGTAAGAACTTCATGTAAGAAAAATGGAAGTTTCATACATTGTATCTGTGAACACTATGTTGTAACTAGTATCTTACATTTAGAATCTTATAGTATCTTTTAGCGGCGAGAATAGAAGTGTTGGAATCCGCAGGTAAAGTATGGTCTTCATAAAGAATAACATGCAATGTTGGAGTGCAAAAAATGGAAAGAGTGTTTAGTAGATTGAGACGTAGATGAACATATTTTGGACAAACAAGAGCCGGTTGAACCGGGTGATGCTCCCCGAACAGGTTTTGGACACAGGAAGGTATACCTCTTGTAGTGTTGTCAGAGTTATGTCACAGACAAAGTTCAAAGTGTAAAAATAACCCAAATGTTGTGCACGACACATTGTCTCAATATGGTGATCGTTTTTGTGAAATTGTTGTAAAATCCAACTTCAAATAACAAAGTTAAGGGCCGGACATGATTTTGCTGCAAGGTCATGCTGTGACCTTGACCTTCAAGGTAGCAACCCAAATGGTGCGCTCGACACTTCGTCTCAATATGGTGATCATTTCTGTGAAAAAGTTTTATAATCCGACTTCAAATAACAAAGTTATGGGCCGGACACACTTTTGCTGCAAGGTCATGCTGTGACCTTGACCTTCAAGGTAGCAACCCAAATGCTACGCGCGACATGTCGTCTTAATATGGTGATCATTTCTGTGAAATATTTTTAAAATCCGACTTCAAATAATGAAATTATGGACCGGACACAATTTTGATGCAAGGTCATGCTGTGACCTTGACCTTCAAGGTAGCGAGGCAAATGTTGCGCACGACACGTCGTATCAATAAGGTGATCATTTCTGTGAAAAAGTTTTAAAATCCGACTTCAAATAACAAAGTTATGGGCCGGACACGATTTCGCTGCAAGGTCATGCTGTGACCTTGACCTTCAAGGTAGCGACCCAAATGTTGCGCGCGATACGTCGTCTTAATATGGTGATCATTTCTGTGAAATATTTTTAAAATCCGACTTCAAATAATGAAGTTATAGACCGGTCAAGGTAGCGAGCCAAATGTTGCACGCGACACGTCGTCTCAATATGGTTATCATTTCTGTGAAATAGTTTTAAAATCCGACTTCAAATAACAAAGTTATGGGCCGGACACGAATTCGGGACGTACGTACGGACGGACTGACGGACGGACGGACAACCCGACGACTATATGCTCCCCCGAAATTTTTCGGGGAGCATAATAAAGAAGGAAATGATAGGCATTTTCAAGATCATTCATGTAGATAATTTCACTTTGCACATGGAATCAAGAGAAACTTGAAGGTTTTTTTTTTGGTCACAAAAACTTACATCTCATAAAAAAGGAATGGTACTGCACTGATCACTCTGTGAATTTTGGTCAAAATCCCGCCAACAGTTTGACATTTGACAGCCTATGTATAGCTCTTACGGCCATTTTGTGAAGCGAAGTGGAACATGCCGTCTATATACACAACTTAGGGATGATACTGATCACTCCCTTCCGACTTCCGTTCGCGGCGTGCACGTCGCTCGGAAGGCATAGGTCACACCAGATGGGTGACCTAGTTAGGTCACTTAGCTGGTGTGACATTACCAACGGCGAAGGGTCTACGACGAACGACAGCATGAGAAGACCTCCGTCGCGGCTCTACGATCGACGACGTTGCAAGCGAATTAAGTCCTCCGTTGCAGGCTCTACGATCAGCAATCGTAACAGAGGCCGATAATCTGAGACATATAGGAAACCGGCGCCCAGTATAAATAAAACTAAAACAACAACATCAACTGATCACTCCTGTGAAGTTTCATTGAAATGCCACCAGCAGTTTGACCTGTGAAAGCCGGACACGACTTTTCTATTTATAGCTCTGGTGGCCTTTTGTGCAGCGGAACGGAACGTTTGAGCGATGTGCCCAACTAAGGATGGTAACAATCACTTTTATGAAGTTTCATAGAATCCCACAGCAGTGACCCCACGAACCATACAATTTTTTCTATTTGCTCTGTGCAATGGCAGCCAACGGAAACTGACCCGCAACATGCACACAAGGATGGTATATAACTCTGTAAAATTTCATTGAAATCCGGACAGCAGTTTGACCTGTGAAAGCCGGACAATATTTTTATATTTAAAGCTCTGGTGGCCAATTTGTGCAGCAAAGCGGAACATGACGGCGATATGCATAAATAGGGATGGCACTGATCACTCCTGTGAAGTGTCATTGAAATCCAGCAAGCAGTTTGACCTGTGAAAGCCGGACAAGATTTTTATAATTAAAGCTCTGGTAGCCATTTTTTGCAGCAAAGCGAAATGGTCATGATCACTCCTATGAAGTTTCATTGAAATCCCGCCAGCAGTAACTGTTAGACCTGTGAAATCCGGACAAGATTTTTCTATTCATAGCTCTGGTGACCATCTTGTGCACCCAAACATGCTTGGCGATATGCACAAAATAGGGATGGTACTGATCACTCCTGTGAAGTTCCATTGGAATCCGGCCAGCACTCTGACCTGTGAAAGCCGAACACGCTGAATGCGGGACGACCGACGGACGGACGGACAGACAGACAGACAGACGACAGATGGCGAAGGCAAAGCCAATATGTTCTCCTCAAAAATGAGGAAAACATAATTAAAAATATGCTGTAAAAAGACATATCGCAGAGATATTATATACCTGTATCATTGCGGTCACGACGGCCAAAAACAACTGGATCTGTAATCATTCCTGTTACTACGGTTTTCAAATGTAAATCCCCCTCCCCTTCTCTAGGGAAGGTGACTCCGCCACTGTTCCCAGTTTCTGCTCGAGTAGTGAAGTTTTTCATAGGTGGACCCGTGACATTTGACCACCAGTCATAGTTCATCAAGTATAGTGGCCCACTGCCTTAAATGAGAAACAAGATCATATATTAATTCATAAAGATATTTGACTTTGCACATGATATCAACAGAAATTAAATATAGTAATTTTATATTATATTAAGTATTGATTAAAAACCACTGCAGTGAATAAAAAATAATTCAATCTTCATAAAATTTCACAACAAGTCCTAACAACAAGTAGTTCTCAAGCAGCTTAAAACTAGCGATGTAAAAGAAAGGAAAATGTTTTTATTTTTCTACAATATCCAACAATTTACATTGCATTCCCAAAATTTAAAAGTACGTTGCTTATAGAATTGTCAATAAATGCACAATCACAAATTACGCGGGTTTTAATCATATAAAAATGCCCTTTAGCCAATGTCAATTACCGAATACTTTAGAGCGTAATAAACAAATAAATCTGACTGTCGAGTAGTGGAAATATATACATGTCGGACTGTTTTGGCGAGAAAGATTTTTGCTAATATTATTTAAATTCAGTGTTAAACAAACAGGTTTATCGTGAAAATAATAAAGATTACAAAACCCGAAATGGAAATTCAAATTAGGAATTATTTGATTTATTCAGCTTTCTTCAATATAACTTACCCGTGGTGCAGCGGTAATGCTCGTTTAGGGGTGTGAGAGGCTGGCGTTTCAAATCCCAGTCGAGGACTATCTATTTTTAAGTGTCTTTTAAAAGAAAGTAGCCACGATATGCAAGGATAAGTGAGCTATTCTATAAAAAAATGAACATAAATGATTTTTGATGCATCTCCAGTCATGCAAACTCCGTTATATATCACACTCAAACTTTATAGCTAAAAAATCTAAAACGCATCACTTCATCTCGTGCCCTGTAAGATGACTTATTAGTATATAAAAAAAACCTATACGAATATAAAACTAAGTAACAAACCATTTGTTTTCTGTGAATGGATGGAAAGGGCGTAATGTTTATCGAACATATAATACACGATTATAGAAAAAACAATTATTATAGCTTTAACGAAAATCCAAAACCTTTATGTTCATAGCCAAATCAACTTTTTAAACTATCATCAACTCAAAAATGCATACCAACAGAATGAAAAAAAAAAAAACTAAAATCTGAAGATACAATACAAAGCTAATAAACTACTTAATTGATAAATTAAAACCGCAAATTAAAACCTTCCGATTTATTTATACTAGCATTATTCAAAAGAAATAACAACAAAACAAAAACAATCATCAAGAAAACAAAGGGAAGCTGAACTCTCAGGTAATCTTTGAATTGAAAAAATATATTCCATCAAAATAATAAACATAACGATTGATACCAGACTTTCGAAGTTTTCAGTATAAATATCTTATGCATTATTTGCCACATCAATTGAAAAACTCTTTAAATATAATATGGTGAGTCAATGTTATGCGATTTTTGCAAACTCCTGCACCAGAATCTAATGTACATTTATATTGGAATGCTCAAAAAATCAACCAGTTTTGTCGTTAAATCAGGATTTTTTTAAAAACAAAATATTCTACAGACCCCAAAATTTGTATTCATACGAAACTGTCAGTTTGTGTAATGTGAATATTCAAAATAATATGAAATCAAATTGCATTAACTATATTTTACTCATAGGTAAATATTTTTAATTTTAAAAAAAAATACCAGAAAAAACCGTACCAAACTTCAGTGAATTTTTTTAAATTATCTCTATATATAAACTTTAGTTTAGAAAGACTCATTGTTGAAATGAAAAAATAAGGTCGATGTCCATAACAACAATGAGTATTACATCAGCATATTGCGGACATCACTAAAACATATAGCACAACAATTACGTTAGACTAGAGAGGGTCTAGATAGGCATTGAACTGATCTACTAATATATTTACACGCTTACTATGAAACGCTTCTTTTTTATTAATGAAAACATAACGATAAGTAATTAAAATTACATATATCATGCTCTAGATTACTTTTCCATTTTTTACAATCATGTAAATCAGTTTAAATTTACTTAGTCTTTATTAAAGTTTTTTTTTCTGATATAACCATTGTTTATTCTTGCAAATGAAAAAAATTTGTAATATTTTGTAAGTTTGTATAATGTATGAAATGTATTGTTTGTACGAACTTGGATAATAAAAATTAATAAAAAAACTATACAGGAAAATACATACAGATTATACAGTACGATTTAGATTGCAGCCCTTTGATATATATACCTGGGTCCATCATAAGTCCGCGCTTTTAATATCTGGGAGATGTGATCACCAGTCCGACTAAAATCACCAATGCCTGCCATTCTGTTACTTTAAATCTGGAATTGAAAAAGAAAATAAAGTTTTGATGCGCATTATGCAAAGGAGTTGTAGATAGAACTATGAATTCTAGTCAGAATTATGCAACGGAACAAAAAAAAAAAAAAAAAAAAAAAAAACAACAAAAAAAAACAAAAAAAAAAACAATCAAAAACATGTTCTAAACAAAGAATAATCATCACTGGCCTATAGCTTGCATAATTTTCATATCTTACCCAGTCTTCATTACTTAAAATATCTACGTTCTCAACACTTTTTACAAAAAAATAATACCTTCCCCTGTCCTTGTTTTATTCCATATCCTCGTATTTTACTCTGTCCTCATTACATACACTGTCCTTGTCCATTACCATGTCCTCACTACTTACAATACCTTCATATCATACCCTCTTCAATAAATGACGCACTACTTCATACCTTACCCGACCTCGTTACTAACACTATCCATATACCTTACCCTGTCCTCGTTACAACACTATCCGTACACCTGCTACTGTTCCTCGCTACTAACACTATCCGTATTTTCTTATCCTGTCCTCTTACTAACGCTATCCGTACACCTTTTACTGGCCTCGTTACTAACACTCTCCGTATACCTCATCCTGTCCTTGTACTAAAACACTATTTTAAAACCTTATCCTGTCCTCGTTACTAACACTCCGTATTCCTTATCCTGTCCTCGTACTAACACTATCCGTATACCTTACCCTATCCTCAGTTAGTAACACTATCCGTTTACCTTATTCCATCCTCAATTTCTTACACTACCCGTATTCCTTATCATGTCCTCGTTACTAAAATTATCCGTATACCTTATCCTGTCCTCGTACTAACACCCTCCGTATTACATTTACCCTGTCCTCGTTACTAACACTATCCTTAAAACTTTATCCTTTCCTTGGTTAACAAACAATATCCGTATACCTTATCTGTCCTCAGTTACTTAAACACTATTCTAGTACCTTACCCTGTCCTCGTTATTTTAACAGTATCCGTATACCTTATCCTGTCCTTTAAACTAACACTATCCGTACACTTATCATGTCTTGTCGTTACTAAACACTATTACGTTTTACCTTATCCTGTCCACGTTACTAACACTATCCATATACCTAATCATGTCCTCGTTACTAACTACGATCAGATACCTTACCCTTTCCACGTAACTAACACTATCCTATTACCAAATCCTATCCTCGTTACTAACACTATCCGTAAACCTTACCCTTTTCCACCGTTACTAAAACTCTCAGTATACTTAACCCTGTCCCTAACTTACTAACACTTATTAGTATACTTTACCTGTCCTCTTACTAACACTATCCGTTATACCTTATCCTGTCCTCTGACTAACACCATCCGTATAACATTACCTGTCCTCGTTCTAACACTTTCCTAACTTTATCCTTTCCTTTTTACTAACAATACCGTTTTACCCTTATCCTGTCCTCGTTACTTAAAACACTATTCTTAGTACCCTTACCCTGTCCTCGTTATTAACAGTTCCGTATACCTTATCCTGTCCTCTTAACTAACACTATCCGTTACATCCTGTCATGTCTTCGTTCTAACACTATACGTATACCCCTACCCTGTCCACTTTTACTAACACTATCCATATATCTTATCGTGTCCTCGTTACTAACACGATCAGTATGCTTTTACCCTGTCCACGTAACTTAACACTATCCTATACCAAATCCTGTCCTCGTTACTAAGACTATCCATATACTTTATCTTGTCCACGTTACTCAAAAACTTTCAGTATACTTTAACCCTTACCTCATTAGTAACACTATCAGTATACTTTACCCTGTCCTTGTTACTAACTATATCTGTATACTTACCCTGTCCACGTTACTAACACTATCTTATACCTTATCATTTCCGTTACTAAACACTATGCCCTATACCTTTCACCTGCCCTTTTCTTAACACTATCCGTTACCCCTACTCTGCCCACGTTACTAACACTATCAGTAAACTTTATCCTACCCACGTTACTGATACTATCCGTATACTTTACCTTGTCCTCGTTACTAACATCATCCGTATACTTTACACTGGCCTCGCTACTAACACTATCTGTATACCTTATCCTGTCCTCGTTACTTACATTATCAGTATACTTTACCCTGTCCACGTTACTAACATTATCCGTATACTTTACACTGGCGACGTTACTTACACTTTCCGTATACGTTTTCCTGGCCACGTTACTATCCTTAAAGCTTTTCCTGTTCTCGTTACTAATACTATCAGTATACTTAACCCTGCCCTCGTAACTTACACTATCAGTATTATTTACCCTGTCCACGTTATTAACACTTCCCGTATACATTACCCTATCCTCGTTAGTAACGCTATCCGTTTACCTTATCCTGTCCTCGTTACTTACACTACCCATATACCTTATCTTGTCCATGTTACTAGCACTATCCATATACTTTATCCTGTCCTCGTTACTAACACTATTCTTATACTTTTCCCAGTCATCGTTACTAACACTTTTCTTATACATTTCCCTGTCCTCGTTACTCATACACTTTTCATACTTTACCTTGTATTCTGTATTATTTTTTTCGTTTTTTTAAATGTTTTCCTCTTACTTTTTTTAATTATATATTACCCTTTTAAAACAGTAATAAAAAATTTTTGGGTTTTACCTTGCCTCTTTACAACCTATTGGACCCTTTTCCTGTCCTTTTATTATACAAAATTTATTCTTTTCCGATTTTATCCTTTTTTCGTTTTTTTCCATTTTTACTTTACCCAAATCAATAATTTTCCCTTACTCGGTATAACTATTCCGTAAATTATCCTGTCCTCGTTCTAACACTATCTGTAATTTACCAAACCTTGTTAAACGTTCTTTTACCCTTTTCCTTTCTTTTTTACACTACCCTTCCTTTTCTTGTCCTCTTTACTAACACTTTTAAAATTACCCTTTCCTTTAAAACACATTGCATACCTTCCCATACCCTTATAAGAACGCTATCCGTAATTTTTACCCTGATCCGTTTTCCTTATCTTTTCCCTCGTTCCTAACAATATCCGACCTTTTTCCTGTCTCATTACTAAACACTATTTATACCTTCCCCCTTCCTCTTTTTAACGAACCGAACCCTTATCCTGCCACTTACTAAACTGCCCGTATACCTATCTGTCCTCTTACTTAACAATCAATATTTTTACCCTCTTTGTAACTAACACTATCCGTAAACCTTACCCCGTCCTCCGTTACAAACATCAGATACTGGCGCCCCGGGTTGTTTCAATCTTGGGTAGCGTTTTAAAAAGCCCCGACCTCGCAACACTGGTTTTCTTTTTTTTCGCACAATGTCAAAAGTTGAGCTTGAACAATTAACAAGCCCACAGTTTCGCTGATTTTTTTATGAGGGGTTTTAAAGATTTTAACCCAAGGGAATTTAGGGAAAAATCATATACATGGTATATTTCAAAATGAATAATTTAAACATGTTAGCATTAAAATGATATTCTTTAATCATTAGAAAACAATCTGTTTATAAGGCCCCAAAAAGCCCCCAAAAAAAGCAATTTTCTCAATAAGTGTACAACATTCGGAGTACAGCAGTTTTTGTCTTACAAAATAGCTAAGGTTGAGCAATAGTCGGAATAAAATGAATCTTTCAAGTACATGTTGCCAATTTAACGTAACATTATAATCAACCAATAACATTAGGCCTAAGCAATTAATGCTGGGCATCTCATTCACTTTATCCTGTCCTCGTTACTTACACTATCAGTATACTTTACCCTGTCCTCGTTACTTCCACTATCAGTATTCTTTACCCTGTCCTTCTTACTTACGCTATCAAGTATACTTTACCCTGTCCACGTTACTAACACTATCCGTATACTATACCCTGTCCTCGTTACTAGTTCTATTCTTATACCTTTCCCTGTCCTCGTTACTAACACTATTCTTATACCTTTCCCTGTCCTCGTTACTAACACTATTCTTATACCTTTCCCTGTCCTCGTTACTAACACTATTCTTATACCTTTCCTTGTTCTCCTTACTTATACACTTTTCATACTTTACCTTGTAGTCTGTAAAAACTATTCTCGTTTTTTACCGTGTCCTTGTTACTCTTGTAATATTCATATACATGTATAGCCTTGTACTCGGTAATAACTATTCTCGTTCCATACCCTGGCCTCGCTTTTAACACTATTGTTGTACCTTATTCTGTCCTCGTTACTTATACAACATTCATACTTTACCCTTTATTTGGTATCATTTTTTCTCGTTTCTTACCCTTTCCTAGTAACTTATACAATACCATAATTTTTCATGTACTCGGTACTAACTATTCCGTTACATTATTCTGTCCTCGTCACTTATACAATATTCATACTTTACCTTGTACTCGGTATAAACTATTATGTCGTCGTTGCTCACGCTTAACTATTACATGATCATTTCCAAGTTCATACACTTTCCTCGTTTCATTGCAGTGGATAGTCAGTTTGTATTTATATTCTTTCCTTACACTTCCTAATATTCCTAATACTTAACTATTCCTAACCCTGCCTTTTATACATATCATCTATCTTACCATTTTCTTTACTTACAAATCATCACTAACCCTTTCTTTCTTACACTATCCTCTTAATTACCTGTCCTTGTTATTTACACTATCTTTCTAAAACGACCATGTCCTCCTTACTTTACAATATCCTCTTACGTTAGCCTTCCTTTTACTTACACTATCCTCAGACGCTAGGCCTGTCCTTTTTACTTTCACAAATCCTCTTACATTACCCTGTTCCTGATGCTTACACTATACTTTAACGTTACCCCTATCCTCCTTACTTTAAATTATCCTCTTACGTTACCCTGCCCTTGTTGCTTACATTATACTTCAACGTTTACCCTATCTCCTTACTTAAGTTATCCTATTACACTTACCCTGTCCTTGTTGCTTACACTATCCACTCACGTTACCCTGGACCCTTGTTACTTACTCTATTCTCAGACGTTATACTGTCCTTGTTGCTTACCACTATCCTCTTACGTTACCCTGTCCTTGTTACTTAAAACTATTCTCTAACGTTACCCTATCCTCGTTGCTTACATAATCCTTTTACGTTAGCCTGGACCTTGTTACTTACACTATCCTCTTAGGTTACACTGTCAGTGTTGCTTACACTATCCTTTATGTTACCTTTCCTTGTTACATACACTATCCTCAGACGTTACCCTGTTCCTTGTTAATTTTCACTATCCTCCCTATCCTTCTTATGTTACCCTGTCCTTAGTTACTTAGCCTGTTCATTGTTACTAATGTTATCTTAATAATTCGACCATGTGCTCGATTACTTACAATATTATTTTCCCCTTATTCTATGTACTTACTTACACTATCCTACTTCCTTACTTTGTCCTAGCTACTTATAACATCCCCTTCCTTACACTAATAATCGCACTAATACTATCTTCGTTACTTGCAATTTCATATAAATCCTGTAACTTGACCTGAACTTCGATTTTACTTGTTCTCGTTACGTATTTATATTATTTCTCGTTTACTTACCCTGTCCGGTTACTTACACTTTTCTCATTGTTTATATATTATCCTCTAACTTTACACAGTATCTGTTACTTCTCTCTCCTTGTTTCTTACCCATCATTCCCCCCTTTACATCCCTTGTCATCATTGCTTAATTTTAAATCGTGCTAATAGACTTAATTGCTGCAATTATTTAAATAAAAAACATAAAAGATCTTCATTACGACAACCAAATACACAAGAGGAAGAAAAATATTCAAAGCAACTGTTTATATAATAGATGCAGAAAAAAAACATTTGTGACTAATAAACTGCATTTAACTAAAAGTGTTTGTTTTACAATAATTCGGCAACAAGCTATCGCTCCTCGTTTAAACACTTTAGCTACAAAGGAAATTGACAATATTCTTATGTCAAGTCAGAAAGGAAATGATAAACCAATGCCACGGTTTGTAGTTGAACACCGGAACATCTTAACTGCCCTATCTTTGTAAAAAAAGTCATTGGTGCAAAGATATTTTTCTGAAAAAAAAAAACGTAGTGAGCGATTGACATTAGGACTTGCAGCAAATAATACAAAAAAAATCTCGAAAAAAAATATTTCAAGTCTTTGCTTGTCAAAATCCCTCTGTGGAATCCATAGTTTCAGGCAAAGGTATCTTATCTCTTCCGATTAAAGTTAACTAATTCCAAATACGTTAATACTAAATAGTGAAATTTTATTTCACGTAAAGGTAATACAATTTAAAAAAATCCTGTAACAACATTTTTTTCTATACTTTTATTTCAAAAAATGTGAGCTCAAA